>NC_139625.1:53106870-53166870 GCF_964638095.1 Poromitra crassiceps | reverse complement strand
GATGTCATCAGTGATGTCATCAGTGATGTCACTTGAGCAATTGTGATGTCATCAGTGATGTCATCAATGAGTGTGTTTACATGCAGCAATAAACAGTTTATTAGCGGATTTCTGGAGTTACCTGATTATTCAAATGGTCATGTAAACAGCATAAACTGATAAGCTTTATCCGTTTATGGCCGTTATCGGGTTATGAATAAACCGATAAACATACCTAGGTTTTTGGCCAATAACCTGTCTTTTGAGTGCATGTATACAGCGTACCAGGTTTCTTCTGGGTTTATACATCTGCGCATGTACAAGTTGCATGTAAAAAGTTGAATTACCGCCGCCTTCTGGAGAGAAATCCGACTAATTGACTGAATCATGTAAACCCGGGTTTTTCCTATTGTCGGATTATTAAAGTGCATGTAAACGCAGAAATCTGATTATTGCCATAAACTGATTACTCACAGTTATCAGGTTATTGGTGTGCATGTAAACGCACTCGTCACTCGAGCAACTGATTTCCCCAACTGTGTTGTCACTCAAGCAGTCGAGCAACTGTGATGTAGTATGAGCCGATGGCGCACAGTTGCACGATGGTGCCTAGGTGGGTAGGCGGTGTCTGTCAGTCACAATTTTGGGAGCCCGCAGAGCGGGCGATTTCCATAACTGCAGCCATGGTGCATCATCTCCAGAATCTCCACCCTATTCCTAGTCTTTATAAATGTGCATGACAACTTATAACAAGGTTTATATTATATAAGTATTATAAAAGTAGGGGACATAATCAATTATAAGTTCAGCATTCATAATGCTTTAGATCTCCATGACAAAGTGACAAGTGTTTAAAAAAATAAATAATCTTTTTTGTTTTACACTTTACTTTACTTGCAGCCAGCAAACATTGCTCATAAATCCTCATAACTGTGTTAAAGTATCATACGCTGCTAATAACCTTATAGTGCTGTCACTTAAAGCTCACAGTCATGCTGCGTATTATTGATGTTTATTATAATACATTATGTCCAGCACTTATAAACCTTGTTATAAGTTGCCATGCATGATTAGAAACATTTATAAAGCCTTATAAATGCATTATAATGTCTTATGAATGTGCTCGTAATGCATTATAGACATGAGCTTCATGTTAATTTTGCAATTGTTACCATGTTTCTTTTCCCAGCTGGCAGGCCTGATGGTGGGCCTGAGCGGAGTCTACCTCCTGCTGAGCTTCAGACAGAGCAGCTTGTTCTTCTCTCACACCTACATCGTCCTGCCAGCAGTCCCTGCTCTCACCAGCGCTGCCTTCCTATTGGTCGCTGGAGGCCTTGGCTGCTGGGTGTCAAACAGGAAGTCCGTCTGTCTACAGGGACTGGTAAGGCTGTGTGTGTGTGTGTGTGTGTGTGTGTGTGTGTGTGTGTGTGTGTGTGTGTGTGTGTGTGTGTGTGTGTGCGCGCGCGTGCATGTGTGTGCACGTGAGTGTGTGTGCATGCACATATGCATGTGTGTGTGTGTGTGTTGCATTATGAATGCAGGCACCTGTGTGAGCCTCAGTGTTTGTATATAATCAAGTGTTTTCTTCAACAGTTTGTGTATCTGCTGGTTGTGGTACTTTGTCTGGAGAGCACAGCGTCAGCACTGGCCTATTTCCACTCTGGAAAGGTATGAAGGTATCATCCAAACCTCCATGATAGTAACCAAGACAGCTGGATAATCTCGCGAGATCTCGTGAGAGCACCAGCAGATCATCTGGCAGCATCAGGTTACCATGATGCAGGATAATGATAATTTTATAATTTTGAATTTCCAGATCATTTGGGAAAATTGGAAAACGTTTATTTGATTCCCGCTCTGTTTAGCTGGATTCAGAGATGGCGCCCTTCAGGGGAGTCTTCCAGAGATACACAGGCAGCAGCCAGGATGCCGACTCAACTGCTGTGGATGCCACACAGGAAGAGGTGTGTGTGTGTGTGTGTGTGTGTGTGTGTGTGTGTGTGTGTGTGTGTCATAGTCCATGGGCCAAGGCTGAAATTTTGACATATCGGTACCACCTGAGGTGACCGCACGATTTTGTTATTTTTGTCTTCCTACATGTCTCTAGTTTATATTTTGGTATGATAACCCTTCCGATTTGGTAGCTTAAGGATAGTTATCACTCTGTAAACAAACCTACCCCAATATAAATGACAAGACCCTGATTTCATCATATCTCCTAAACCACACATGATACCACAGAAAATGTGATGTCTACCCCTATGTTTTCATGGGCAAGGATTACAATGACACCATATACAACATCATAAACTGTTCACATGAATAGTTAATGGTGAATTCAGTGGTGTTTTGGTGAATTCAGTGGTGTTTTGAGAAGGATACAATGCAATTAGTCCATGGGCCAATGGTGAAATCGGTACCACCTAAGGGGACCGCGCAATTTTTTTTATTTCTGTCTTCCTACATGTCTCTAGTTTATATTTTGGTATGATAACCCTGCCAATCTGGTAGCTTATTGATAATTATCACTCTGTAAAAACTACTCCCATATAAATGACAAAACCCTGATTTCTGTGTATTAGTCCAGATGATATGTGAAAATCATGTTAACTTTTTCATAAAAGCATGAAACTTGGTATGCATATAGTTTGGGGCCCCATAAATCTTCAGAAATTAAGCCATCACAAAAATGCCTCGTGGTGGCCATTTTAATTCCGCCATAAGCTAATTATGTAGTTTGCATCATATCTCCTGAACCACACATGATAACACAGAAAAGGTGATGTCTATCCTTATGTTTTCATGGTCAAGGATTACAATGATACCATATAGAACATCATAAACTGTTAAAGTAACTAATCAATGGTAAATTTAATGACGTGATAAGGAAATCATAGTTTCTGATAACTGATGCTATAACCTCAATTCCATGACCACTCTCTGGCTAAGATTTTTTGATGAGTAATTTGACTTCTATGGGCCTTTTGTTAAAATAGCCCCCAGGTCCCTCCCAAACATCCTGGGACTTTCTGCCAGATGGCCAAATCCAAGATGGCCACTGGTGCAATCTTGAAAAATTTACTTTTGAACTAGAGCACCTAGAATAATGTATGAAGACACTTTTTGGTGTAAGCCAACCACAAAGAATCTGATTCTGACACCGGTTTAACATTCTGACATCATTTTGACCCAGAATTCCAAGATGGCTGCCATCCAGTAGCATGAAAACTTAACTTGTGAATGGCAACATATACGTATGTGGTGTTTGGGGTTTACCATTTTTAGAGTAAGGAAGGAGATTAACAATGGTGAATTATAGCTATTTTAATTGCAAATACATGCCTACCAAACATGGTTTAGTAATGACAATTATTGTGTTTTGAGGGTAATTTCATAATTTAGTTAGTCTCGCTGGACAGCCTCCCCTCCCTACCGGGAGAGGAGTCTGGCGCCACGGAAACAGGCAACTGGGAGAAGCCCTCCCCTGCTCTACAGCTGCTCCCCATTGGAGCGACTGTTTCAGTGGCTGCCGGATGTCCGCTCCCGGCTTATTACAAATTCTGTCATTGGCTCCGACCACGTCAATCAGAGCAGCTTCCACTCCCTCCGCCGTGTGTGTCGCTGTAAATAGTGCCCTGCCGCCTCAGTGAAAACAACAACGCTAACTAGCTAGCAAGCTAACGGCAGAAACCTACACGCTAGCTCGTTGCTACACGCTGAAAAGGGCAAGTTGGATTGTTGTAAACTATTTTCCAAGGGCACTGCCGCTAAGCGCTGCCCATCGCAATCCCACTATGGAGACCTGCGGCGCCAGACTCCTCTCCCGCTAGGGAGGGGAGGCTGGCCAGCGAGAGTATGGGATAGGTGAAGGTGAATAGCCTATGTCCATTGTCCAACAAGTTTTCTCAATTAATTTCCCTTGCGATGTGATAAGTTTCTCAGTGAGTTATAGTTGATTGCCTCACTGAATTATCTGCTAATACCCAATTTTAGCAGCAGAATTTGATGTCCTGGCGTGGCACGTCCGTGTGTGTAATGACATATCCAAAAGGAATTTTACTCTTACGCTGCGCAGCACAGAGATTATGGTGTGCTCAAGCGCAGCGGGGTATTTAGCACGTAAGAGGTGCTTTTTTTTTTTGCGCGTAAGAGGTGCTGCCCCGTATTCTGCGCAGAAACGCCTGGTGTGGCATGTGGCACGCCTATGTCCAGTAAAATTAAAGCGTTAAAGAGCGCAAACCAGACATGGGACCAAGTCACTTTGGTCCAAGTTTCAAGTAAGTCCCAAGTCATTTGGTCCAAGTCTCAAGCAAGTCCCAAGTCATTTTGTTTTTTGCAAGTCAAGTCAAGTCACAGGTTATATCAAGTCAAGTCAAGTCGAGTCCTTAGTTAAGGCAAGTCAAGTCCCAAGTCTCAAGTCACTTCCCCCCCTCCCAAGATACTAGTCTTACCTTGCTTTATAAAGACAAAAGACACAGTACAGTATTAGTCTGTCTGTCTAATACTGTAGTGATATTATTGACCAATTTATCTAACCTGTTCAAAAAGTATGACAAATGAATTAATTAAGCAATATAGCATGAGAGCAAGTGTGTTGTGGCGAATATATCCCGCTGATCAGCGGGATATATGCCACAACACACGCTGCTCGAGTGCTATATTGCTTTTATAAAACGGTTTCCAAGTATGATAATATAAATATAATAATAATACTATAAGTCCGACTGACATGGCATTCTGATAGAGTCAGTTGAAACACTACTGTAAAGGCAGGACCTCTAGCAAGAAGATAGACGTGCGGGTGATTTGATTGGATCGTTCTGGAGACTGAAGTTGACATTGGCCAATCCTGGCGCTTGCTGAGAAGCTGAGAGCTTTCTGGAAACCCCGACAGGCAGCTCGAGCGCAGCACTGCATTCTCAGCGCTTGCTGAGAAGCTGAGTGCTTTCTGCAAAGCCCGACACCAACTAACGTTACGGGGTTAAATGCGGGGTTAAATGCGGGGTTAACAGCCTTTTTTTTGCAAAGAAGACATTAGCCCGCATCTATTCTTGTACAAAACATAATTTTCTGCGAAGTATTAGTAAAGTTATAAGCGAAGATCGATTCACAAGGATCTGACAGCTGTCTCCGCCATTTGTTTTTTTTGAGGTAAGCAAAGGCTTTTAGTAAGAGAGTTGCCATGGCAACCAATATGGACTCGGTTACTGGAATTATACAATGGCTGTGAACCAATCAGATTGCTTGATTTGAGAGAGCCGTTTTATAATTTATATTATAATTAAATAAATGAAATCAAACCAAACAGAAGTCAAATAACTGTATGCTTAAATAACTACTAATGTAAGTGCCTTCTCCATGGGAAAAAAATCCAGTGAGAGGAGTGTGACTGACAGCCAGTCATCCAATCATGACAATGCCGTAAGGAGGAGCATGAGTGAGTCATCCAATCATGACGATGCCATTTCCAGCTTGCACTCACACAGGGACGTGCACAGATAGACCCCCAGGTGGTGCCAAAACTGCTGCCTTTTTAACCTCTGACTGTGCCCTTTTTGCAAGACACTTCCAGTGGCCAACATGACTATCTTTCAGAGGCTGTAGCAGACTCATTTATAAAGCTATAGTGACGATACTGATAGCATCATGAAACTAGAAGACCAGACCGAATGCATCCATTGGTAACAACCGTCATGCTAACCTGTAAAGTGTTACCTCAGTATTTGGCTTTGTCTGATGATTATATGGTTACTGCTGGCTGTACAACAAATTGCTCCTCGGGGTCCGGGATAATAAAGATGTGAACGTTTGAACCATAAAGCATGTGATATGAAGATGGAGAAGGAAGTCCAAAGGGCGACTCCACCGAACCTGCTGACCAGGGGCGGTTTTAGCATCAGAGCTTTGGGTGGGCTCAGCCCACCCAAAGGTCATGGACCACTGAACCCCTAGGGGGGTCCGGGGGCATGCCCCCCCGGAAGAAAATTTTGTACAGTTTCAAGTAAAAATGGATCAAACTGGCGCACTTTGAGATCAAAATGAAGAGACTAGATCGATCTATGAAGAACTACACACATCAATATCTTCTTTACCGTTCTGTGGTTTTACAGCAATGAAAAAATAATTGTTTCCCTATATATACTATATATATTCTGCATACAGGTTACTATATGGTAGAATTATGCTTGCATAAATAATACCAAAATCACTTCAGGGGAGTTTCAAGTAAAGTAACATTTTGCTTTGTAGGCAAAACAAAAGTAAAATTAAATCAAAAGGGAACTTCCTAACTTATTGGCTGGAATAATATTCCGACAAGATAATAATATACTGTAAGCACTAAAGCAGGAGTTTGCAGTCAACTAGTTGAAATTAATATGTGGCAGTATTTGTGGGGGTCAAAATCTATGTAGGGTGTACCACCACAAATAGATCAGTGTATGGGAAACACTGACTATTAAATTGTGTGACTAGAAAGACACCAATAAATCTGAGAAAATGTACTTTAATTTTTAACAACAGCACTACAACGGTGGCATTACAAATGGTATTATGAAATTATTGTGTGAAAAAACAAGAATGCCACTTTTTTCATGAACTTTAAGCAGAAAATTAAAAAATAGTTTTAAAGCAAAAATAAATAATAAATAAAGATAATTTTAACATTGGCTCAACCAGCCCATCTTACTGACCACCAGGGGTCCTGGTCCTTAATCCCTTTTTATTACTCCCATGCCACTGGTACTGTACACAAACAAGGCTGTTTAAATATCTGCCTTGCACTCCCTTAGAGCAGGGGTGTCAAACTCATATTAGGTAGAGGGCCGGATTTGTTCAACTGAGACCTCATGGGGGCCGGATTTTTTTTTTACTAAAATCAATTCGACTCATTTACCCATTTACTTCACAAAAGAAATACTGCTCTTTCCATTTCTCTTGAAACTGCCTGCATTCCGTGTCAACCTTTCTCTTTTTCGACAGCATCTTGTTCAGGGGCGGACTGGGATCATAATTCAGGCTGGGCATTAGATACCAAGCAGGCCAGGCCGATACGGGGCGACGCGCGTGCCGGCGTCAGAAAAATTTGGGCCGTTTAAAGCTCAATTTGGGCCGTTTGAAGCCAGATTTGGGCCGTTTGAAGCCCGATTTGGGCCATTTGAAGCCCAATTTGGGCCAAGTCCAATTTTACAATGAGATGCACCCACTTTAATCCTGAATAAAGTAATAAAACCACTAGTAAACCAGTAGGCGGCGCCTGGCCTGCTGTTCAGTGAGTGGCCTGACTGCGGGCACAATTTTTTTTTTTTTTTTTTTTGCAGGCCAGGCCAGGCCAGGCCACCAGGCATTTGCCCGACGTGCCCGATTATGCAGTCCGCGCCTGATCTTGTTGATTCTTTTGGTTTTTGGTAGGTAGCTGAATGCGCGATTCAATTCCAGCATGGCATCATGGCGGCTTTGTTTACACCTGATGACCTACTGACATACTTCCTTGTAGTGCAGGTTAATTAACTTATGAATGAACTCTTAGCTTGCTTATTAGCCACACGTAGTTCATGATAATGGGGTGCGAATTTAATAATAATAATAATATATATATATATATTTTTTAATATTCCAAAACATCTCGCGGGCCGGATGAAACCTGCCCGTGGGCCGGATCCGGCCCGCGGGCCGTATCTCTGACATCCCTGCCTTAGAGGGAAATAACAAGCCTGTAAGAACTTTTATTGAGATACTGAACTAACATCACAGCAAGACATAAGTGATGCCATGCACGCATGTTAAGCTATCGTCATCATCACATCAGACAGGCTGTGTAAAGCAGCCACTTCCGATTCTGAAGGGCTTAATTTCATTCAGATAACAAGGGACCCGTTTGAAAATGTTTGTCACTTATGCCCATATGTTTCTCAAAAAACATCACATCCATTTACACCCGCTTACTGCGAGCTAGCATGACATGGCTGGCTGGTGCCATGGTAGCCTACCTACCTTCCTCCAGTCCACCTGTTTGTCTGGCAGGCACAGCGACAAGTTCTTTTGTTTAGCCTACGACAACGTTACGTGCTAATTTGCATATCAATATGCGCTAATTAAGTAACTACTAACGACTCTGACTGCTCAATGCTCACCTCAGTTTCATTGATCATGAGTGGGGAGAACGATTGTGTGGACTGTGGAGGACCACTTCGCTGCTGTACTGTGTGTGTGACCTGTGTGAAGTGATGTGGGATTAGGCAGATAGATGGAGGAGGGAGCGCCTGCGCAGCCGCGGTTCTAGAAACTTTTCGGGTGGGCTGAACCCCCCTAAATTTTTGTCTCAGCCCACCCTAAGAACATAGAGGGGGGGGGGAAACATGCACACAGCGCATTGAGTGTAGTCAGAAACTGCTACTAATGACCACCATGGATTTGGAGAGGGATTTAAAAAAAAAAAAAAAAGTTTTTTTGCCTCTATTTTTTTGGGTGGGCTGAGACTATTTTTGGGTGGGCTAAAGCCCACCCAAAAACGGCCTAGAACCGCCCCTGCTGCTGACAATGTCACGGGCTGTGAACTTTACACCACAGGAAGTTTGTTTTTCAAGTTGAACAAATTTGCCATGGAAGTTCAGATGAGAATAAAATTAAATGCTAAGAGATGAAAATATTATGGGTGAAGATGTAACTCAAAAGTAATTGCACCATAGAAATGTTATCTAAATGTAATCAAAAAGTACAAATATGGAGGGGGGTACGGTAAATATGGAAATCTAAATATGGAATCTAAATGGAATCTGAAACTACTACTAGCCTACTTCACCCTGACTGTGAGATTAGATACTGTATGAACTCCTTCATGCTGGCTATATGCAAAAATAATAATTAGTATTATTAGTATTAGTATGTTGGTGCTTAAGTTAAGTTATCCTTTATTTATCCCCATGGAGAAATTCATCCTCTGCATTTGACAGATCCTCTACTTAGAACTAGGAGCAGTGGGCAGCCGCAGTGCAGCGCCCGGGGACCAACTCCAGTTCTTTTGCCGTTGCCTTGGTCAGGGGCACCGCAGGAGTATGAACCCTAACATACATGTCTTTGATGGTGGGAGGAAACCGGAGCACCCGGAGAAAACCCACACAAACATGGGTAGAACATGCAAACTCCACACAGGAAGGACCTGGGACGGAGCGGGGTTCGAACCCGGGACATTCTTGCTGTGAGGCAACAGTGGCAACAGTGTAAAGCACTGAGCCACCGGGTGCTTTCTCTAACAATAGGATCTTGTGATCAGAGATAAGAATCAGATCCTCATATCGTCTGATGTCAACACATTTAATTTATTAGTTTACAATTCACAATTCATTAACTTGCTGACTGACAACTTCCCCACAGTGAACACTGTATGGGTCACTGACTGCATTTTACAACAAGGGTAAGTCTGTTAGCTCTGCTTCCTTCATGCTGTCCATGAAAGTGTAAGAAAGAAAGAAAGAAAGAAAGAGAGAAAGAAAGAAAGAAAGAAAGAAAGAAAGAAAGAAAGAAAGAAAGAAAGAAAGAAAGAAAGAAAGAAAAGAAACTTAGTTAGTTATAGGCTAAATTTTGGCGAGGGAAAAAAAATTGCATTGCCATTTTCAAAGACGTCCCTTGACCTCTCACCTCAAGATATTTGAATGAGAATGGGTTATCATGGGAACTTGCATACCGGATAACTTTACACAGACACTTGAACACGTTGAACAAGTTAATATTTAATATTTAAACTGATGAACACAAACAAGTCATCCAAGTCATTACGTCTCAAGTCAAGTCAAGTCCCGAGGCTTTAACTTCCAAGTCCAAGTCAAGTCTCAAGTCATTCAGTTTTTGTCAAGTCAAGTCGCAAGTGATTGAAACAGGGACTCAAGTCGACTCAAGTCCAAGTCACCAAGTCTCAAGTCCCCATCTCTGGCGCAAACACTAAATTACCGCTTTTGCGAAGATAGGGCCCCCGGGTCTTGCAAGAATTTGGTCACCTTCTCCTCTCCTGCAACATGGGCTGATTTTAAGTCTGCAATGAGTTCATCAGAGGCAGGCAGACTATAGGGTGCGGAGGGTTGGTGAGGCCAGGTCAAATGGGAAGGAGTTGAACTCATGCATGCAGGCATGGCTCAAAATGGATGCGAAAAGGTGCAAACACACCAGACTCTGAAGTGACGAAGCATCTGGAAGCGCAGCCAGTTTCATTTTGGCGCACTTGTTAGCACATTAGACCGTTCAGTCAGACCAGCCGTGATGCGGCCGGCTCGCCCCATGCAGAGATTGTTTCTGCGTCTGATCTATTTTTGTGTGAGACCCGCGAGTGATTGTGTGAAGCCAGATAGGAAGTCAGTACAAGTTGTCACCGGCGCGGAGCAAAGCAGTGCGTCTGGTGTGAATGGCTAGGGTCCTGCTCAAGCTGAATTTACACACAGCGGCACTTTGCGTCTGCAGCATGACAATCATCTTCCACCCTCCTCCCTGCATGCATGCTCCAACCCGCTCTGACTGACTGGTGGCGACCATTTATGGATTTCGTTTTCACTCCCTCCGTGTCGAATGTCTATCTCAAATGCCTGTGCCACTGTGAAACAACAACATCAACAATGCTAGCTCGTTGCTACATGCTGAAAACGGTTGGATCTGGATTGTGCAATAAAGCAGGCCTGCTTGATACTTTTGGTGGATAGTTGTAAAGGTAAACAGAGCCTTTTACTACCTGGTGAGGAACTCAAGGTAGGAGCTGCTGAGATGGAGTGGAGCGCTCCAAGGCAGTGATTGACCTGGTTGTGGTCAACTTGTAAACCTCCACGAGTTGCTGGAACATTGTGTTTTTGATGAATGTGTGGCTCATCTAGAAGCTCTATCTGCAATCTGTAGGGCTGCAAGAACCCTACATCACTCTCGTTGACATGGGCATGATCTAGAGGATGGCAACTCCATCTGCAAGAGATCGGCAGACACAAGATGGCACCCCATACAAGTGGTCGGACTATGTCCACAAGGTGTCATCCATTATCCTTGCAGCCATGGTGATGTTGACATATCATCTGTGTGATCGACCGGTATGACACAGCATACTTGGCTAAAGATGATCTATCTAATGATAGATAATCATTCAGAATCTATAGCGAGGCAGAATTCAATCTGATCCTATGCCATGTTTTAAGTGGTCATTATTCAATTATTTAAGTTACAGCTAATAAAAATAGCTTATTTTAGTTATCTTGTCATACATTCATTAAATATTTTACTGCAAGAAATCCTGGGGGTAGTTGGTATAGCAGTACCAAGGTAAAATGGGGGTTGACATTAACATCTTTTCAGTTAACATAATTCTGAAATGACTCCCAAAACATCCACCATTGTTAATCTCCTTCCTTGTGGTAAACCCCAAACGCACAGTATACCTTCCCATTCAAAAGTTACATTTCCACAATACTGGATGGCAGCCATCTTGGAATTCTGGGTCAAAATGATGCCATAATGTCAAACTGATGTCAGAATCAGATTCCCCATGGTTGACTTACACCGAAAAGTGTCTTCATACATTATTCTATGTGCTTCAATTTTTCAACATGGCGCCAGTGGCCATCTTGGATTTGGCCATCTGGCAAAGAAAATCCCAGGATCTTTAAGAGGGACCTGGGCGCTATTTTAACAAAAGGTCTATATAAGTCAAATCACTCATCAAAACATCTTAGCCAGAGAATGGTCATGGCTTTGAAGTTATAGCATCGGTTATCAGATACTGTCATTTCCTTCTCACAACGTCATCGAATTCACCATTGATTAGTCACTTTAACAGTTTATGATGTTCTATATGGTATCATTGTAATCCTTGACCATGAAAACATTGGGATAGACATCTCCTTTTCAGTGTTAGCATGTGTGGTTCAGGAGATATGATGCAAACTACATAATTTGCTTATGGCAGAATTAAAATGGCCGCCACAAGGCATTTTTGCGATGGCTCAATTTCTGAAAATGTACAGGGCCCCAAACTATAATCGTACCAAGTTTCATGCTTTTACAAAAAAGGGAACATCATTTTCACATATCATCTGGACTAATACACAGAAATCAGGGTTTTGTCATTTATATTGGGGTAGGTTTGTTTACAGAGTGATAATTATCAATAAGCTACCAAATCGGCAGGGTTATCATACCAAAATATAAACTAGAGACATGTAGGAAGACAAAAATAACAAAATCGTGCGGTCACCTCAGGTGGTACCGATTTTTGCCTTGGCCTTGGCCCAAGTGTGCCCCATATTGAAGACTGATAGGTTTGCAGGAGTCTTTTGCAGAGCACCTCATTCAAGCTGAACCCACATACCCATTGTGTGTAAAAGTACAAACACATGCGCGCGCACACACACACACACACACACACACACACACACACACACACACACACATACACACACACACACACACACACACACACACACACACACACACACACACATACACACACACACACACACACACACACACACACACACACACACACACACACACACACGCACAACTTCCATCTCAATGAGACATGTGAGCTGAATCAACAATATCTAAAGAATTATTGTTGAAGTTCTGATATGATTTGTTTTCACTCTTCGAGAGATGTTTTATTGTACTGTATTGATTTAGTGTTTTGCACTTTGGTCCCTGCTAGTTGCAGTGCTGTGGTATCCGTAACTACACAGACTGGCTGGAAACACCCTGGTTTAACCACACCAGAGGACTCGGAGTTCCTCACAGCTGCTGCAACTCCACCTTCCGCTCCTGCAACGGAACCCTGGACCAGCCGTGGCAGCTGTACCCACAGGTAGACAGTTTAATTTGCTTGAGACTTGACTTGATGCATGAAGAGAATACTTGAGACTTGACTTGGGTTCTGGTGACTTGGGACTTGTATTTATATGGAATAAGTGTATTTACTGAAACGGATTATAGAAATCAAACTCAGGATGCACCAAGTTTTTAAACTATTAAAATGATA
Organism: Poromitra crassiceps; assembly: GCF_964638095.1. NCBI lineage: Eukaryota > Metazoa > Chordata > Actinopteri > Beryciformes > Melamphaidae > Poromitra > Poromitra crassiceps. The sequence continues at coordinate 53,153,891 of NC_139625.1, read as the reverse complement.
TTGCCTCAATATTTAGTCCTTAATATTTGTCGTATAGATATTTAGTTTTAAAATGATACTGGACTCTTCTTCCTCTCTAGCCTTTTCAACCTCTATCTCTCTCTCTTGCAGGGCTGCCAGGTGAAGCTAGAGGAAGCCATACTGTTTGTGTTGAGTCTCATCATCTGGTCCTCTCTGCCGGTCATGTTGGTAGAGGTGGGACACACTGCTTGTGGGATATTTTACTCTGTATCCACTGCATGCAACCCACGTTGTGCATTCCCCCGCAGCTGGGAATCAAACTCTGAACCTCTGGCATGGGAGGCGGACGCTCTAGTGAAGAGGCTAAAAACCATGGGTCTCTTGAGGTCTTGGGGAGTGAGGTTTACTCCCTGCACAGCACTACTGGCTACCATTACATGATGCACCTGATGATCAGACAACGTTTTTTCATAATGTGAAGGTCCCTACAGGGGTTTTCAAAGTCTGACTGAGACTGTGAACCTCCCCTCAGACAAAGCTTGGAAAGCCATCTACACACACTCAACAATTAATTTTCAACATTTTCAGAACCACTGCAGTATGCTTCTCACAAATCAGTACTGCATCTGCAGTTAGATTAATTGCACACTCTCGTGCTTTGGTACTCAATATTTGGAATTCATTCATTCATTCATTAACCAGAATTCTTCTTTTCTTTCTCTCTTTCTGCTTTTCATGCAGGTGTTTGTATTTGTGACGGTGGCCCAGTTGATGACAGACCAGCCCTTACTGGAGTATCACATACTGGACAGACACTAGAGGCACTGTAGGCCAGTTAGTGGTGTAAACCATGCACAGCACACCCTACACAGGATGTGTGCACTGGTGTGCACCTTTTATTATTATGATAGTGGGGTCATAGTTGGTAAATATGTATGTTTATACCATGGTCTGGGTGAATACTCGATTCTGATTGGCTGCAAGGTGTCCATTAAAAAGTGATATTGTACAGTGATAATGGACACCTAGCTAAATGGTCTGTTCACCGTTCATATCAATGCGCCATAGTTTCATCAGTGTTATCAGGAGAGCAGTTTGAGCTCTATACCCCCGTTAAGGGTTAATATGACAATTTTGGATGTTGAGAAAAAAATTGACTCGGTCAAAGTAAGTATTTAAATCACCCCTGTGTGCTCAGTTTATCAAAAATAACTCTTATTTACAATTTTGATTTTCGTTTCGGAGATTTTTAACCTCGCGTCACCAGGCTCTTCTCGGCGACAAAGAGGATATTTCCCTCGGCTCGTGCACGAGCGGGGGCGAGCCCTTAGAGAGAGAGAGAGAGAGAGAGAGAGAGAGAGAGAGAGAGAGAGAGAGAGAGAGAGAGAGAGAGAGAGAGAGAGAGAGAGAGAGAGAGAGAGAGAGAGAGAGAGAGAGAGAGAGAGAGAGAGAGGCATGCATGCAGTGCGAGCCCCCGCTGCACTTTTCACTTCCTGAAACTCTTCGCTCTTAAATGTTAATATACTTGGCCAATACGTATCTATCATACAAAATAAAGCAAGCAGCCAAACGGTAATGTCTTCATTTAATGTAGAACGCAAAACATCGTTAAACCTGCATTCCTGTGATGAAGTTAACGTTTGAGTCGGCTTTAAAACGGAGATTGGTGCAGGTGGGAGGGACTATTTTATTTCGTGGAAGACTGATTTACAGTATGAATAACAGACATTTAGCCATTTAGATTGCTTTATTTATTACACATGGAAATATAAATGACTGGTCTTATTGTTTTGTTGGCAAGTGACCATGGTATAAGCGGGTTAATGCCCTTCGAGGTGTACATTATCACTTTTTAAGGGACTTCGCGGAGGCAAACCATCCTCGGCTTCGCCTCGGACGGTTCACGCCTCCGCGTCGTCCCTTAAAAAGTGATAATGTACACCTCGTCGGGCATTAACCCTTACTTATTTATGTTTTCTTGGGAATATACTACTGTCTATCTTATGTGTTTTTATGACACCTGTGTGATCTGTCTTTTGGATGCATTTTTTTATTTTTTATTTTTATGTCTGTGATTGAATATCTGTTTTTGCTGTGTGCACATGACCAACCCAATTTCGCACTTGGGGATTAATAAAGTTAATTCAATCTACAATCAATTCCTTGTTCCCGAGCTGTATATTCCCTTGTGGCCTCTCAAAAGCCCCATCATGTCATGACAGCTGATTGAGATGGGCCTCAATTGCACTATGTGTAGCCTAACCGCGTTGTGTAGTCCCCCGCAGCTGGGAACCGAATTCAGATCCTCTGGCATGGGAGGTGGAGGCTAAACCCCATGGGCTAAACCCATGGGCATCTGTCACTAGAGGGTCTCTTGAAGTAGGCTATCAGGGAGCGAGGTTCAAGTTACTGCACAGCACTACACTGTTATGCACATCTTAAACATGAAACTACAACTACTACACACCATTTGGAACAGCAAAGTGAAGAAAAGGTTTGTTGTGAGACAACTCTATTAACCAATTTTGTAAAATAAAATGACAAAATAATTGCATTCTAATTTTTGTTTTCATCACTTGAATTCAAACCAAATAATGAATTGTATTGCTTTGAGATCTCAAAGTTTTTCCTCCCTGATCTTCCTTTTAACCAAGACTTGTAGTTCTTATCTCACAAACGTCGGACCCATGGATCTACCGCATCTGTGCATCGTGTGCAATGTGTGCACAATGCACATCTTCTGCAGAGGCGCGACCATGGGCGCGATGGACCCAGAAGCCAGTGGGCGTGGTATTTTTCGTCATAGCACAGCAGTTCCTTGGTTTCTTGATCACGAGAGGGGAGGACTTTGCTGTGCCTGTGAGGTGAACGCTGAACGTCGTAGTCGCCACCGAGAAGGAACAAAATACACGAAGAGCAGAAACAGCAACCCCCCAAAAAAGCTGGTAAGAACAGCAACATTCACAAAACGTTGCTAGATGCGCTGTCACGTCAATACGATATCAGTTGGCTGTCAAAGCCGAACGTCTGCCATGCTGGTTTGGAGGCCCTTAGAGCATCGGCTATGCTATCTAGCTAACGCTAGTGGAGGCCTGTAGCAGGCCGCTGGGTTTTAGATGTGTGGGCAGGATTGCAATGATCCGACGCTCTCCAAAATGGGGGCGCGGTGCATCACCAAAGCTACCCCGACAAGAAGCAGTCACTTCTCTTAAGGTTAACATGTTTACATGTTGCGAGTGATGTGTCAGTCTCAGATACTAACGTTTGATTAACGTTACTATATTACGTTTTGTGTAATTGGGACATTTGTTTACGACTATTAGCCAACGTTTATAACCTGAGGCAGAATAACAATGTAGCAGGCTAGCATACTAACGCTAGGCTTAGTAGGCCCCCATAATTATGCTGCCTTAGTGAGAAAACGCATTGTAATGGAATAGGGTTTGCTGCATTTTGTTGTTGTTGTTGTTGTTGTTGTTGTTGTTGTTGTTGTTGTAGAAATAAAGCAGTAACAGAGCGGGACAGAGAAAATGCGCATCAGGCATGCCATGTTGATTTAGCGGACTTATCGTTACATGCGTGCCAGCTAAACGTAGCTTTATAGCGGTACGTATTTTACTGTCCAACATATAGCTACAAACAATGCATCACATTCACATGTATCTATTTTTGACATGGCTTCAATCCTTCCCACCCTCTAACGCAGGGATATTCAACGTGCTTTGCCCGGGGGGCACTTTTGAAAAAAATGACAGGAGGCCAGGACCGTGTTAATCATCAAACTTTAATGAACAATCATAATATTAATATCATTATTCTTTCGCTGATTGTAGGTTTTTGGGGTTTAGTCTGATCATTTTAACGTTTAAGATTTTTACACTGACTCTGCCATGAACGCACACAGCATAAATCTGAACCACCAAGCAGAAAATAAGTAATTAAAGCAATAATCAGAGTGACAATGCAAACACAGAAGTTCAATATATATAAACCATATATTTGAAGTACAATGAAAACCATTCACCAAAGAAAAATGTCCTAAGATACAGGCAAGTCCAAATAATCAACCAAACTACATGTTATTGACAAAAACTGAGTTCAGAGTAAAAACAACAAAAGTTATAAATTCAGCTTGTTCATTCACTTCAATTCAGTTGAATTCTCAAATCTGTCCCTTGTCCCAAACAAATCAATGATCTCTCCAAAAAGAAAATGAACCAAACATGTCTGACCAACTGACCGATCAGTGTACTTTGTGCACACAGGATAATTATTTTGGTTAATTTAGTTAAGTGCATACAGTATAAGTGCCTGGACAGACTGGCAGGCAGCAATATTTCACAATTTAGCTGGAGCTCAGTCAAACTTTATTTAACGTTAGTTTTCACTGTAAATTAGAAAATGATGGGGGGCCACCCACATAGATGGTCCCCGGGCCGCAAATTGAGTGTCACTGCTCTAACTAATAATAATAATAAGAAGAAGAAGAACTAAGCGCCACATCTCAGCAACTTGAGTATCAGAAAATTAACTGTTGCACTAATCCTGCAATTACAGTAACTTACTACCTAACAGCAGAACCTAAAGGGATACACCACTTTTTTTTTAAAGTTTAGCTCATTTGCCAATTGCCACATCCCCCCCACATAGCCAAGATACCCCTTGCCTTTACCGGCATTGTCCAAGCAGTATACAGTGAGATACAGTCGTAAAGTTAGTAATTATCGCCATAGAATGGAGGCCAATGGTATCGCTGTTAAAAATCCGCTAAAACACACATCTCACGGCGCTGAAATACATGTTGTGCTTCGGGGACTCACCACACAATGAAATATCAATCCAAAATGCACGTAGCGGTGTTTTTGGAAGGAAAATAGACAGCCGGCACTACTTTACAAACATGGCCGCCGGGCGTACTGATCTCACACTGCACCTCAAAGCACCATGGAAACGAATGTAATCAAAACAAAGGACAACTGCGATAGCTACTAATCATGGCGGACTTCGTGAGAGAGGATGATGACGATTACTACTGGACAAACCAAGACCCCGAACTTTATCTATTTGAACCAGAATATACTGAGGAAGAACTACAGGCTTTAGAAGCAGAGCGGGCAAGACGAGAGGCTGAGGCAGCTGAACAGCCGCGTGGCCGAGGGGATGGACTGGTGGTGTAGATGTGGAGCATGCCGGCTAAAATAAATCAATCAGTTATTAGTTATGGAGTTGTCTGTTGACCACTACACATTTTGTTAGTTTAATGTTATCCTTCAAAAAGCAAGAATACTTCTGTGCTGCTCACTGCCACAATGTTTGTATTATGATATACAGATGTTGATTATCTGCGTGCAAAACTGGCACAACGTTTGCACTTCCTACGTAGGCTTAAACTTTTTGGAGTGTGCACCAAAATCATGTCAACATTCTATAATGCTGTGCTGGAAAGCCTGATCAGATATGGCATGACGGCATGGTTTGGGTCTCTCACAGTCGAGCTTAAATCTAGAATTTTAAAAATGGTTAACACAGCCATGAAAGTGATCGGCAAGACCGACCCTTCTCACATTTTATTTTCTGAATATGAGTTGTTACCTTCTGGCAGAAGATTCAGAGCCAGCAGATACAGGAGAAACCCCTACAAGCTCTCCTTCCTCCCCACCTCGATTGCACTTCTTAACAAACAGCCTGCTCTTCCCCCAGGCTGTAGTAACCCATAGTTTGTAGGTGGAGGCACTTTAAGTAGGAACGGTAATCTTAGCCCCATGTTTTACCTTCCTATTTTATTTTATTTCTTTTACTTTTCATTTAATCTTATTTTAATGTTTTATTCTTTTATTCTTTTACTCTTTTATTCTTTTATCCATTATCCCCTCTGCTGGTTTTGTTTATTGTTGATTTTATATTCTTTTACCTACGGGTATGTATGATTTGAACAAATTGTACAATAGGGCTGTGCAATTTCATGTCTCAGTTGGCATCTCCCCACTGTGTGCAATGCTGTGTCTGTTCTGTTTGTGTTTACTTGTGTTTTTGTAACAGCAGATGTGGCTATGCGCACTTTTTGCCCAAGACAAATTTCCCTTCTGGGACAATAAAGTTTATCTCATCTCATCTCATATTCATTGGTTGATTTTGTTTTATCCCCACTCAGCCTCAGGAGCAGTGAAGTGTCTTCATGGCAGTTCGGAGAGGACACAATAGGTACATGAAAGTGAGTATTAAATAACAAATTTTACAGTATTACATATGGCCTCATCAGCTGTATACAGTATGTATGTCATCAGATAAAAAATGTAAGTGTTGTGTATCGACAGAGACTGAAACAATTGATCCAAATTCTAATTTTGTAGCAGGCTACAGTGTCTACCCTACTGTTACCTCACCACATCATTCAAGACAATTAGCTGAACGCCGTACCGTACCTTACCTTCATTCTCATTTGACACTGAAAATAGGAGGCAGAGCCTAGTGATAATTGAATTGTTAATGATGCTATGACTGTACACAGTAATGGCGGGGATACACCAGAAGCATCTCCATCGCGGAAGCGGCGCGGCGGAAGTTTCGTTTCGGCGTCCTTGTTAACGGGAGACCAATCACACCGTCCATCTCGCATCCTGCAGCTAGAGTTTCCACGTCTGGTCTATTGTTGATTTTTGATGCGGTTCAGCCAGGCATGAAGTCAGTACAAGTTGTGACCGGCGCGGAGCCATCGCAGAGCAAAACAGATGCTTCTGGTGTGAATGTCCTGCTCGACGTTTCTGTGATGCGCTGCGATGGAGAAGTTTCTGGTGTTTCAAATTTCCAGGCCTAAGAGCTTAATTTGGATAATTTTTTTGCTGGTCCTGATCATTTAGTAATCTTTCCCCAAAGCAAGGAAGGCATTGCATGGAAACGCACGCGCGCACGCACGCACGGCACGCGCACACACACACACACACACACACACACACACACACACACACACACACACACACACACAAACACACAATCCTGCTCCCACCAGCATTGCCCATGTTTACTGGTTTTAATACAGGAGTCTCATTCATCCTCTAAGGCCGTCTGTCTTACCCCACCAGAATACCCAATCACAACCCTTCTCCTGAATGAATGGACCTCTTGTCAGGTTGACCACAGGACCAATGCCCTTTTTAAGCCTGATCCCATTTCAGCCACCACTGACTGTCCACTAGGGCACACAGAGGAAGTGACGTAAGGCCCTTACACACCGGGGTCGCCCCCCCGTGTGATTGATTCGCACATCAATAATATTTTTCAAGTCTATATCCAGTCAATGCAATCATGCATACTAACGGTGACATTTCGCTGAGCGATATTGCGGCTTTTATTTTTTCAGACCAAGGTCGATTTTTCAGACCTCAACAGAAATTCCGACATGTACACACCTGTTGTGGGGTACTTACCATATTTTGTTTTTTGCCCCAACTGGCTAACCTGCAGGAGGTGTATGACATGTCAAACGGTTACGAAGACCACATGGGAGGGGATGAGGGGAAGGATGCCAAGACCAACCTGATCGTGAACTACCTGCCTCAGAGCATGACGCAGGACGAGCTGCGGAGCCTCTTCTGCAGCATCGGAGAGGTGGAGTCCGCCAAGCTCATTCGAGACAAAGTCGCAGGTATGCTACTCCATATCCCACAATGCATTCTGGAAAACAGCATTGACGGACAGACCATCTTGTCGCTTGACGCACTCAAGATTTGTTTGGATTTGTTTTGAATGGCAAGGGATTCATATTGCAGCCTACAGCGACAATACAGTTGGTGGGAACAACCTCTGAAAATATTCATTTTGGTATTCATTTTGGGTCAATTTTATAACTTTCAATTTGAATCTTGTTCCCTCTGAGGTTTGGCATTATCAGTAGTCATTTCCATATCACTTGTATATTGGCAGGATAAATACAGGACAGTTGTTGCTAGTTGATTTATTATGTAATTTTTAATTGATAGATATCCCAATTTGTTTTTCCTATTGGGTTAATCAAATTCTCACTTTCACCACATAGACTTGTTTTGTTTATTATTCCAACCGAACCAATTCTGTTTAATTGAAGTCAATTTCTTTGTTTCTTTGTTTGTTCCGAGTAGCATGCAATGTTTAGATTTGTTTTGTTTAAATATTTATTTGTTCAGTATGCAGATTTTTTTGAACTATACAACGTTTTTTGTTTTATTTTATTGTTTTCTTTTTTTTCTCTAGGCCACAGTTTAGGGTACGGATTTGTTAACTATCTTAACCCTAGTGATGCAGACAGAGCTATCAATACACTGAACGGACTAAGGCTACAGTCTAAAACTATCAAGGTAACGTGCAATAAGGTGTTCTACAATTCTCAACCCAAAGATGTCATGTCATGTAACTCTCCTGTGGCTCCTGTGCTGTCCACTACCTAGCTAGTACATGTCAGCCCAAGGAAGTGGTACTGTTTTGATAGCTCACTTACTGCCCTACCTAACAGTATACTGTTGAGTTTTCATTTGATCTATTTTATTTGGTGAATTCTATCTGATTAATTATCAAGTCTTTCATTCCTAAGGATTACTTTACTTCAATTTGATTTTTTTGTTGCTATGATTTTCTTGTATACTGACTGCACTCATTTTCAATCGGGCCAAACTCAAACCTAGACCAGCTGAATTCGAGTTTGCTTATAGGATAAACAATCAGATAATTTTAACCCTGGTTTTCTGTATTTGCACTATTATAGAAGGATATGTGAGTGCATCTTTTAAATACTTAAGACTTATTATTTTGACATTTTAGATAATTGTAACTTCATTGTCATGACACGTAACCTATTTGCCTGTTCAGCGTAACAAATGGTTTTCAAATCTTCTCGAGAGCAAAATTTTGAGTGATTTTAGGCTCATTGTTAATTCATACAAAATAATTGTTTTTTGTTTGCTTTTTGCCTTGTTTTTGTGTGTTGACAATGGTTTAATGAAGCTTTTGTCGCCTCCTGTCGCCAGGTGTCGTACGCTCGCCCCAGCTCCGACACAATAAAGGATGCCAACCTGTATATCAGCGGCCTGCCCAAGACCATGACCCAGAAAGACGTGGAGGACATGTTTGCCCGCTATGGACGCATCATCAACTCACGTGTGCTTGTTGACCAGGCTACAGGTATGACAGGAGAATGAAGAGATCTTTTACTGTTTTTATTCTCTTTACCAACAGATATATCACCTATTCTGAAAAAATGGTAGCAGCATCTGTTTTGACATGAACAACCACCTGAGATCAGCTGTATTTATTTTGAAATGTCTGCTTTTGTGCTTGGCATTTTTAAAGGCTTGTATCCAGAGTTTGAAACTAACACCTCCCAAGTGCCAAATACTGGTAAAAAGTTTATTTTCTGGATAAATCAATGAACGTCACCTGCCACACTGGCTGGCAACTTTTGGGCTTTTGGGGGTGACTTATGTACCACATATATACAACCTTTATTTTTGCCTGTTGTCAAACATTGATTGTCCCTGCTTCCCACCATACACTCTCTGTGAGCCTATCAAAGCAAAGAATCTGTATCAAACAGGCTGTAATGCTGGCGCTACACAAGGCAACTGTGTTTACATTTCTGTTTGTCTGCTGCATGGATGTTCATGTAGCCTAATGTTAGTAGAAATCCATGCAGCAACACATTTACCGGCATATTACATATTTTGGCCAGTAACAATTATTCCTTGCACTTATTTTTTCCTCTTCTTCTTATTTTCGGACACTGCTTGCATCAGAACAGGGAAGTTCCTCTCAGTCACGGGCTGCCCTCTCTTGTGTAGGTCTGTCACGTGGAGTGGCGTTTATCCGGTTTGACAAGCGGGCAGAGGCAGAAGATGCCATCAAAGACCTGAATGGCCAGAAACCACCTGGAGCCTCAGAGCCAATCACAGTGAAATTTGCCGCCAACCCAAACCAGGTGAAGAACACCCAGCTCATCTCTCAGCTCTACCACAACCAGTCCCGACGCTTCGGAGGACCATTACACCACCAAGCACAGAGGTTCAGGTGAGCGCAGTTCTGATACAGCAATTACAAATGACTTGAGCACACAGGCAGTCTGGTCGATTTGTGGGAATAATTCGCCTTGTTGGAACCAATAAATCACGACTACTTTTGCTTTATTGGTTGCTATGCCAGCTGTAACTAGGAAGCTTGTTTGAAATCGGTCCTATTGTCTGGCATTATGTAGAACGCTGCAGTATAGTCAAGAGCGGAGTAATCACAGTGTAAAACAACCCACCCGTGTATTAAGTGCTTTTATTCACAATTTATCTCTTCTCCTTGCCAGGTTCTCGCCCATGAGTGTGGATCACATGGGTGGCATGGGAGGCGTGGGCGTTCCTGGGGGCTCTGGCACCCAGGGCTGGTGTATCTTCATCTACAACCTGGGCCAGGACGCCGACGAGGGCATCCTCTGGCAGATGTTTGGCCCCTTCGGCGCCGTCACTAACGTCAAGGTGATCCGAGACTTCAACACCAACAAGTGCAAGGGCTTTGGCTTCGTTACCATGACAAACTACGAGGAGGCGGCCATGGCCATCGCCAGCCTCAACGGCTACCGGCTTGGAGACAAGATGCTGCAAGTGTCCTTTAAGACCAGCAAGGGCCACAAGTAGAGAGAGCTGGACGATCAGGAGCAGGAGAGAGACAGACAACCACCAGGCTTTCGTTACAGAGAGTACAACCATAAGTTGGCAAAGTTTGGCACAGCAATTTGGTTTTTAGTGTATTATTTCTGACTCAAAGCAGATGGTCACTCTTCTGCGTCTTTGTTGTCTACAAGAAAGTGTCTAGGCACAGCCCCCCTACCCCCTCTGCTTTAGCTCTTTCCTTCCACCCCCCTCTTTATACTCATTTGGGGCATGGCACACTAAATATAGTTTTAATTTTTAGGGAGGGGAAGGGGAGGGCATGAACCCCAAGATACTCTGACCAATTTCACGTTTTGAAAATGAATGACCTGTAAAGCTAAAATGTCCTTATGTGCCGCATGTACATTAGAGTCACTATAGGGACTAGATGAGAGGATTCAGGCCTGCACATGTTTAGCAAAAGGCTGTTAGCAGTTCACTGGAAATGGAGAGTGAGTACCGGAGGAAAACCCTGCACACTGCTCAGACATTTCGCTCCATGTTTTGTGTTGTGTAGAACAGAAAGAATGAATGAAAGAATTTCGCAAGGAGGCAGTGGTTGTTTCTTTTTGGAAAAGCAGTGCTCTGTCCTGGACTCTGGTCCCTATGTAGAAATAGATGCCTTAAATGATCATCCAGTAGATAGAGCGACCATGCCACTCACTATGTCTTGAGTCAATCTAGGAGCAAAGCACTTTGAACTAATCTGTTTTAGGCTACTATGAATATCAGTCTTTTAACTCCTCTGTTTTAGGCTACTATGAATATGGGTCTTTTTGATGCTATCTAGTTTGCTTCCCCTCCTACTAAGATGAGAGTTTTAAACATGGCAGACTTTGCTCTGGAGGGGAAATGTGTTTTGTTTTGGTAATCCATGTGGGGGGCGTGTCTTATAAGTTGTATCTCAGAAAAGAGTCGTGTTGAAAACGACCCCCAGTTGAAGAGTAGGGAATTATGATGGACCAAAGATGGAGAGATTTGATTTTATATCCCAGATGAATAATCTGAGCAGATTTTGAGAAGGCAAATTTACGTGTTTGAGTTTTTTTGAAGAGGTACTAAGGCTATATCTAACACTGACCGAGAGCATCAGCACTCTGGGCTCAGTTTGCAGCCCCCCCCCCCTTAGTTTTCTTTTGAGTTACTTTGATTTATTTTAGTTTGATTTTTTTTCTCTTTTCCGAGGCATAGATTCATAATTGTTAAGTTAAAGACTTGTTTGAATAACGAGTGCTTATCTCAAGTTTGTGGAGAAATGAATGGCCTTTGTTAATGATTTCAGTTTTAGATTTGCTTTATTTGCTTTATTTTCTTTTTGTTTTGATTGTTTCACTTTCAACATAAACACCATTAAATTTTATTTTGTTTTGCTGAAAGTTTTGTTTGGTTTGTTTATTTTTTATTTGCATTTGGTTGAGATTTGTTCTGTTTTTTAGTATACGGTAGTAACAATGCTGCCGTACAGATACCATATCCACCTTCAGACATAATATTTGACCACATATCTGGATTCAAGTAGTTTTCAGTGTTTTGATAGGTTACACAGTTAAATGGGGCACCTGTATTGTGAAATGCCCTGTGCTTTCTGGAAAGAATCAGGCCATATTATACACGCTGTCAATATACTGGAGGCTGTTACACATTGGAGATCAGCTTAGATGGCTGGAAGATTGACTGTATGGACCAATGCCACTTGAGACACGATATGAGATACCCGTACATAAACACACAGGAAGTTTGATGTCCCTTGAAGCAGCATTTTATAGACTGCCAGTTAAGTGTCACCAAGAATTATGAAGACAAGATTTTGGCAAATATAAGATGGTTGTTGGTACTTATGCATGCCCTGTAGACGCCAGCTAGTTATCTTGTTTATGATCAGTCATGAAGTTAATGTCAAGAACTTTTTTTTTTTTTTTTTTTATCCGGCCGAGTAAATTACTTCTTGAAATACCCCACTGCTGAGGGAGGGTGATTGCATATGGGTAGTTGGTTCTTCAGAGAGTGGAAGCAAGCATCCAGGTTAGCCCAAGCACAACTGGATACATTGTTGTATATCAGCAGTGTTTGGTTGGTTCAACACCCAAAATAAGGATAGGCTGTTTACTTTAAACACTTACAGTGCTTTTCAGCCCAACAGATTGTTCTGATTTTTGTCTGTGTGGCGGGGTTAATGTTTTAACAAATGAAGTCAATGAAACATCTTGTTTCACCATTTTAGAAACCATCAGAGGCATATCACAATTCTATTTCTTAAGACTGATCAACTCAACAAATTATGCTGCCTTGTACTTTGAGTTGGTTGAAAAGTAGAATAAGATTGACAACATTCTTCTAGTTCATTCTAGTTCTCAAAACATCTTGAAAACAGTTTCTTTACACTTTACATTGTTCTGTATAGGCCTTGGTCTTTCCTTCTAAATTTGTGATCTAGCTAAGAGAGATTGGCCAATCACAAATTGGACAGGAACCATTATTTGTGATTGCAAGTAGCAAATGACTGCTGAGGTCCAGTATCTGCTCTCACACGTTTTAGGAGTTTATTTTTAAACTGGAATAATTTCTTTACTATCCACTGACATCAATGCCCATTTCATATTTCTGCCCCCTCTTACAAGAGTGTACCTATTATAAGCTTCAAATTGAGGCCTTAAAAGTACTATTTAAAAAAAAAGATAATTCGTATCCTTTTTGTGTCGCAATTCTTAACTTTGTGCAATATTTGGTGATTCTTGCTCAAAGCAGGTAAGATGTGAAAAGACATTTAATTTGTTTTAGTCTTGACTGTCATGCTTTTTTTGTTTGGAAGTATTTTCTACTGACTTGCTTACAATTTTCTCAGAAGACCAGTTGGTGTTTCATGAAAGATGGTTATTTTAGTTTTGGGGGGCAGTCCGAATGACTGTTCTGCCTTAATTTATAGAGAATTGGTGCATTTGACATTGGCAGAGGAGGCACAGACATAATTTATTTGACAATGTATGCGGTTATAGGTGTTACTTGTTGGAGTGTTTTAATGGTTTATTGATTTTTATTTTCATGGTTTTTGAATGGACACCTCAAGGTGATGTCCATAAACTGTCTTCTAACATTGGATCGTTTCAATAAAACATGGAGGGTTTTCAGAATTGAAAAGGGAATCTTTGCATGCTTATTGTGGTTCAGCAGAAAGTGATTTACTCAAAGACAGTGCACAGTATTTGCACTGTCTTATTATATTTTGTCCGTTGTTGTAGGGCCGCAGGGAAACATTGGAAAAGAAATGAAAAAACTATCAAATGTGAAATTAGCATGCACTGTAGCAAACAAACATAAGCAGGTAATCTGAAAATATATTCAGCTATCTTTTTACGCTACCTCATTGATGCAAGGCCACTAGAGCATATTTTGATTGATTCTTTTCATAAAACTAAACCTGAATGATTTATAAGTCTAAAATGGATTTAGGAGATTGTGGCTATGTAAAAGAGAAAGCAACAAAATGATCACATTAATGACATATTGATAGCCCTCAAGTTTGTTGCTATGGTTTAGACCCAACCTGTCATTGCCGTCTCAGGCCAGATGGGGGAGACATTCCCAGATTCTCTGGCAAGTTGGACAAATGAATAGTCAATCACCAACTGGTGCATTTGAGGAGTTAGTTGCATGTATCCGCCTTTCAACACCTGTCGGAAAATGCCTTTACACGAATGGAATATCTGCATTGAAATGTGATTGAATCATTTATTTCTAAATGTCTGGTACAACTCCTTACAACTCCTTTGTTAGTGGAGTTGGAAAAATGGCTTGTCCTTTTCTCGTCCAACAATCATTGTGTGGGTTTACTTTGATGACTGAGCCATTATTAGTTTTCATTGCAAAATAGACATGTTGCATTGTACTCAACTGTATTGATCAAACTATGGTTACAGGTGGTTGGAAGAGAAAAGGCTATTCTTATACTGCAAGTTTTTTTTTAACTTTAACTCAGCCATCTGATAAAGTAGGCCAAAAGTCAGCAGAGAAAACATAAATTGACCACATTGACCATCTTTAACTTCATCTCTCAGAGAATGCTGTGTGAAAGTCACATTTTTAAATACTAACTACTAGTTGTAATACTGCAATGTACTACAATACTAACACAATAAATCAGGTAATTAGTAATCAGGACTTTATATGACAATAGATCTTTATTAGAAAAACACATGAACAGTAAACATAATACACATACCCACTCAAATTGACCTATATCCACAATAGTGATTTCTTATTAGAATAGAAGAGATCAACACGACCGCAAGACGGAAGCAGCACAGACTGAGGACGATTAGATGTAGTCTCAAATTTGGCAACCAGGCCTCAGATCTTGAAGTTATGGAATCTCGTCATCTCATCTGTAGAGTAAAACAAACAGCAACCAGCAGATTAAACCAACAGCACACGCAGATAAACAAGTTCTTACACAATGTGAATATAACAAATATTACTTTGTGCAACAGTGCCACCCCTGTGGGAGAAGTCTTTGCTCCAGTACGAGAAAGGCGAAAGTGAGCATCCCATACAGTAGGTTGATGCATAAAATAAAAACCCTATGAATGTTATTAAGTGAGCACCGATGACCAGAACACGTGTGAAAAGAAAAACCACAAACCAAGGTTAAATGTCCTTATATTGACACACCAAGGCCCTGAAAAAAGTTTTCAATTGCAGCAATTAGCAACAAGGTAGGCAATGACATGTTTTTATTTGGACTACCGGTAGTTGAGCAGGTTCGGTCACTTTTCGGTCAGTTTTTCGATGATTAAATAACTTAGTGAGTGTGAATCAATGAATGGTTAATGGATCATTCGCCTATTTCACTTCCCACCCAATTCATGCATTTTGTGTCTAAAAGGCAGGAAGTAACACAGGTGCAAGCAAGACATTAATGAGGGTTTCCAACTTCCAATCCATTTAGGTGTTCCAGTGTCAGGGCCCTCATTAATGTCTTGCTTGCACCTGTGTTACTCCCTGCATTTTAGACACAAAATGGGTGAATTGGGTGGGAAGTGAAATAGGCTAATGGTGTGTTCCTCAAACATTTCCCCTTTTCCAGAATTTCCCTTCAGGGATAAATAAAGTACTCTCTCTCTATTCATCTATCTATCTAGTGTTCACCTTGTGAGTGCTGGCCGTCAGGCCTGGGGACTTGGCCCTGCTGCCGGTGGCTCGCGGAGACTTTCTCGGTCCTTTAGCAAGTCCCCCGTGTCCTGGGGACTTGCGGGAAGTCGTCTGAGCGGGCGACTTCCTGGAATTTTTGCCTGGGCATTTCTGGGTGGAGGTGTGCAGTTTGCTCAGCCATTTCTGCTGATAGTGGTTCCGTTTCTTCGGGGTGTTGTCAATGGTGAACACCGTGGACTCCCTGCGTGCAGCCTGAGAGAATCACACACAGTGCAATTGTGAGAGGAGCGTGCAAAACATACAGTATGTAGGGCTGTTTTCGAGACAACGTACAGTGTGTGTGTGTGTGTGTGTGTGTGTGTGCGTGCGCATGTGTGTGTGTGCAAGAGACTCACTGGAATGCTGGGGTGAAGTTGAGAGCTGGAAGGTCCACTGTTCACATCTTTTTTTTTTGGAGTGAGGGGACGGGAGAAACAGCTGGCCTTAACCTTTTTCTGCCAGATTGAGATAAGGAGACAAATTGCCAACATTATATCAAGCAGCACTATGGAGTGCAACATGTAACAAATATTCATGGTCACCAACAACAAAACTAAAAGCAAACCAACCTCCAGAGGGGACTGAGGCAGGGACGACAGTGTGCATGAAGGCCTCTTTGTGCTGCTGGTTTTTGATGGAAGCTGGATGGGCATCAGTGAGTGACAGTGGGAATGAGTAGCGGCGACTGTCTGTCCCGTCATGTAGGAGAGACCGTGGGAGGTGAGAGAGTCTTGCAGCTGGCCAGGCATCATGGACGCCCGGCGCATTGTCTCAGACGGTTCGCCCGTACGGAGTTCATCTTCTGTGTAATCCAAGGTATGGCAGAGTCCAGGCTGGAGGAAGATACAGACAGGAATTTACTGAGATTGGTGGGCGAGGAATGAAGGGGACAGAGTGCGAGTCACTGAGACACACAAACTTTTTACATCAAAAAACGATTAAACACTCAGGTGTAATTATGCTGAACAAAGGTACTTTTCCCCCCTGCACACCTAGCTGAAAACAGACTTACTAATTTAATCATATAAATCAACTAGGAATCTCACGCGACTGATGACTAGGCTCACCTGCTGCACAGGCTCGCTAGCGGCCTTGCCCGCCCTGCAGCTCGCCAAGCTGTCCCTGCAGCTTGTACACACAGCTCGGCCACTGCGCGACCTCGCCTGCCCTGCAAGCTTGTCGCCCTGCAGCGTGTCGCGGCCTTGCCTGCTCTATGACATCGTAATTAAGGCAATCACCCAATTAAAAAATCTGGCTCTGTCAGGTCATCCGCACAGCCCAGGGGCGGAAGCCATCGTCTCCGTCTGGTTCCTCCCTACTTATACTCCCATCAATTATATAGCTTCAGACTGATGACATCATCACTAAACTATAGCCTCAGCCTTAGGGCATTAGGGCAATTAATCTGCCCTAATAAAAAAATCCAGCTCCGTCAGGTCACCTTTACACACCCTGAAGGTTTCAGGGTCACATGAATGTGATCTCAGGTCTCCAGAAGAGACGGATCAGCAATGAACACTACAGTCGTGTTTGGCTGTCAGGATTGAGATTTAACTTTAGAAATATAAACACTTTTATATACATACACTACTGCTTATACAATATAAACACATTTACATACATACACTACTGCTTATACAATGTGTTTTTAATTTAAACAAAGCCAGAGTATGTGTTGTCTTTAGCATTTAGCTTTGCAATTCCTTCATTGCAGCACTCTATGCACACTAATATGAGAGAACAAACAAGAGTTCTCAAGTCTGGGGCATTGTGAATTAATTTGCATAGAATAATTAAATTACAGGAGTTAAGTGAAAATTTACAAAAGAATTGTGAAAATTCATATACTTTCACAAATGTCCGTTCCTTGTATTTAGTAGATGCTGCTCAGTTAACAGACATGAATTGTAGTCAACAATTTTGTCAACCGATGGCTCCTAAGTGAATCATCTCACCATTACTGACTACCGTAATCCGAATTTGCCTCTTGAAAAACTCTGTGCTGTGCCAACTGCACCATGTAAAGTACAAGAGATAAAACTGCATCTCTGACCAAATTGCACTTCTAATTGTGTAAAATATATTATGTGTGTGATCGCATGCATTTAGTGTTCAGACAGTGTGTGTGTGTGTGTGTGTGTGTGTGTGTGTGTGTGTGCAAGTCTCCCTCTCTACTTACCCCAGACTCCACGGGGTAGCTGCTTTTCAGATGGGGAAGGCAGGTCTGGTTTCTAGCCTGGAGTTCAGCAAGCCTCCAATAGTCGTCACTTGCACGTGCTGCCGGTGCTGATGGTTTCCTGCACGGTCAGAAACAAGAGGGCATTAGACAGGGGTTCCACTGTGGGCCCGATTTAACGTTACCTTTTTTTTCTTGCTGGTTACCTCCGCCACACAGTTCACTGGGCCGAGTTGGCAGGTTATGTTCTTGCCCCTGTTTTTCAGCAGGATATCTCAAAAAGTTATTAACAGATTTGCTCGAAACTTGGCAAAATTAACTTTCCACACCCACCGGCCAAAAGGGGGCGTGGCAATGGGCAAGTTCAATCACTAAGAGGCGCCTAAGGTAAAACAAAAAAGTCTGGTTTCATGAGCTGCAATTGGACTTGCTGTGGAGAAGTAAGCAGGAAATACATGGAAAACCCACAACAAAATGTAAAATATATTGTTATATTGTGGTTAAGGGACCTATTTGTACAATTCATTGATATTCAATTACTTCCAGACAGAAGGAGTCAGGAAATTTGATGACAACATGTTCCTGAGATTAATTGGGGGAAATCTACAGGGGGAAGAGACCAATATCAAATCCTCCTGATAGGGCAAAAAGCATCCCCAAGTACAATGGAAAATAAATTGCAATGTTATGTAGTCAATAGTCAAAATAAGGGCACCATATGAAGCAGGAAAAGTTTAACAACTTGCAGTCAACACTCATATATATATATACAGCATATATATGCAACATTTATTTATGTTGTTGTATGCAGATGGGAAAAAGAATGGTGGATGAGAATGGCTCTGAGCGTATGCGGAAGTGGACCTGACTTTGTCCCTCTATTTTTTGGAGACTAAAAAAAAAGTGCAGGGCAATTGCACTTGAAATTTCCACAAATTTCATGTGACTTGTATTGTGAGGTACATTACCTTGTGGCGTTGAGACGGTCTTCCAGAGAGCTATCTTCCAGGCTGTCAGAGCTAAAGGTAGAATGTGGCCCAGTCAGAACACTGGTCCGTGTGTTCGGAACCTCGAAGTACATTGACTCAGTTACTCTTTCATTACAACGGAGCTTGTTCTTCTCCCGCACGTTACGGTCAGTATAGGCCAGCTGAGACAGAGATATAGGCAAGGTTGAAATTAGGGTCTAGTGCTTTCCCAAGGTTGCACAAAACTAAAATTTCTCCATTATCCTTCAATTATTTGTAATTTTAAAGTTGTTCCGTTATTGCATTTATTGGCTACATTTTATAACATTGATACTAAACATTTTGACAGTTACTAGGTACAGCACTTTGCATAGCAGAACAGAAAGTATTTCCATCTCTTTTTCTGTGACCATGCGTCTTATTCAATGTGTATAATCAATGTGTGTTTCTCATGTTTCAAAACAGTACCAACCTGTGCTTTCAAACAAGCCACCTCGTTCAAAAGGTTCTTCTCATTGCTTTGGGCCTTCTCCAAATCTAGCTGCAGCCGCTTGTTTTGTGTAGTGACAACCTTTTGTTTATATTCCTCATCCTCTAAGGAGCGCTGTAGTTCAGCCACCTGGCCCTGGCTTTCTTGGAGGAGTCGTTTCTTGCTATTGTAGGCCTTATCCCTCTGTGATATTATAGAATGAACATATAGCTTAGTCCTAATACAGCACATGTAGGAAGATAACATGGCCAGTGACATTAACAGACTGGTCAATGGAAGTAAACATCCAACTATATTATTTACATTCGCCCATGCACAAGAGAGAAATTGAAAACTTCAAAGTGTGTTGTGTTCAGTGGGATCTGTGAGATCACACTCACCTGTGCCTTGTAGTGGTCTGATTTAGCAAAGAGTTGTTCCTGCAGGCCTCTGCTGAGCTTCTCCTTTTCTTCAGCTTTCTTCTTCTTATCCAACAGCCTCTCTTTCTCAATTTTCAGTGAGGCCAGTTCATGCTGCACTGCCTCCTCAGATGCTGCATTGCGCTCTTGAAGTGTCTCAATCTGCAATGTGTTTTCCTGCTGCTGCTTTGTCAACAAGTTTTTCAGACCTAGGATCTCTTCAGAATGTGTACAGCTCTCATTGTTTAGCAGGATCATCTGTTCTTCTTTAGCTTGGATCTCTTCCTTCATGCTCCTTATCTCCTCCTGAGAGGCAGCCACTTGTTGCTGCAGATTTTCTTTCTGATTAGCACTCTCCTGCTCGTGTCTGGCGAGCATAGCCGTCTGAGCCTGAAGTTGTTCCTCTGCCTTTTTCAGAAAGTTACTCATACTTTCTACTTGCTTTTTCAGTCCTTGGATCACTTGCTGTTGCAATTCTGAATTTGTGTAACTCTCATTCTTCAGCATGACCAGCTGTTCCATTGTACCCCGAATCTCCTCATTTAGCCTCTTCACTTCTTCTTGAGAGGTTAGTATCTGTTCTTCAAGTGCCTCCCTTTGTACCGGTAGATTACCCTCTTGTTGGGTTGTAGCCAGTAGGTCTTTCTCAACTTGAATTTGACGTTCAGCCTTTTTGAGAGAGCAGCTGGTCTCTTTTTGAGAGACCAGTAACTTGATCAGCATCTCTTCTTCAATCTCCTCTTTGGCTTTTCTAGCAATGTCTGTTTGAAAGGAGACTTCCACCTGGTTCTCCAAGTGTTGGATCTCCTGATGTAGCAGTGCGGACTGCTCAGAGCTGTGGTCCTTCAGGTTATCAAACTGCTCCTGTTTAGAGTGGATCTCCTCCTTCAGTCTCCACATCTGCTCCTCAGAGGCTGCAGTCTGCTGTTCAAGTGCCCCCAACAGTCGAGTACACTCCAGCTGATATTGCTCATCTTTGATTTGAGCATCCTCTTCAGCCTTCTTCAGTGATGTGTTAATGCTGACAACTTGGAGCTTGAGATGATCAATCTCTTTTTGAAGAACAGCCCTCTGCTCAGAGCCTTCCTTCTGCAACCTGGACATTATTTCCTCATTGGCTTTAACCTGTTCTTCTGTTTTAGACACGTGTTGCTTCAGGAGCTGTTTCAGGTGAGTGATTTCTTGTTGATACTCTGCCAACTGCTGTTCTTTGGCCCGAACCTCTGCCTCTGCATTCTTCAGGGAACCAAATGCACTTTCCAGCTCATTCTTCAAATCCATGTTTTCCTTCTCCAAAGTTGCATTCTGTTTAGACAGTTTGTGGAAAGAGGAGTTGTGCAGTGGTTATGAGATTTACAGTCAGGTCCATAAATATTTGGACATCGACACAATTTTCATAATTTTGGCTCAATCAATCAAGATGTGCTTTAAGTGCAGACTTTCCGCTTTAATTTGAGGGTATTTCCAATTACTTTTGGTACCCCGTAAAAAGGGGTGGCCACATATAAATTCCTACACATATAATTCCTACACCGTTCACCTGATTTGGATGTAAATGCTCTCAAATTAAAGCTGAAAGTCTGCACTTAAAGCACATCTTGATTGTTTCATTACAAGTTCATTGTCATGGTGTACAGAGCCAAAATGATGCAAATTGTGTCAATGTACAAATATTTATAGACCTGCCTGGGAAAAGGTCATTTTCAAAGTAAATACACACCAGGAAGTACTGATGACCGCACACAGCACATGCACCTCAGGCAAACGCATAAGTAACTTTGGTTCCACCCAGTGGGCAAGCCAACCCCCTTCCCTCTGATGACGTGGAAGTTAATTGAAAAGCTGTGGTTCCTCAAATGTCCACTAGGCTTCGGGGGCAGTAGGCATTCCCCCATGTTAAAACGCCCGACGTTGTAACAGGATTAAACATCTTTCCAGTGAGGGGCAAAACACGGTTTTGGTCTATATAGCTAATTTCACCTTTTCATAACAACTGTAGGGGGGTAATGTCTTATATAACTTGCCCGTTTGGGGTAAAATAGATGATAGAAAAGGGGGTGATTGACAGATCGCCAGTCCAATGATCACGCAGCTTGCCGATCACGGACCAATATCAGGCGGAGCTGCGGCTCTGGGAAACTCCCATCTCACGTGAGGTGCGGAAGGACTCAACCCACTCTGCTGACGAAAAATCAAGATGGTGACGGCCAACGTTTGAACTCCCGCCAGGGAGAAGAAATGTAATGGGATAGCTACGTCCATATTATTTATGTGTCTGGTTCCACCACGTTAGTTCTGGCTATGGATTTATTTTGAAAATTACCGTTTAAAACTTGGGATGAGGATTTCATGGCGTGGTGAGAACACGAGTCACAACATGTACATGTGAGTTGTTTCTGGCGCTGTTGGAATGTGTATTTTTGGTGACTGAACAGAGGTAGGCAGCTGTTCCCATTTAAAACCATTCAGCTGCTAAGCTCACCAGCAAGAGGGGTGAAACACACTTTCTAATGCACGCACAGTGAAGAGAAAGGCATTCCAGTTTTACTAGATTTTGACCCATTACAGATATATATATACACAATTTACCTCCATTATGGGCCCCATGTTCTCTCCGTTGTCTTCCATTATGACTCTGCTGAGTTCATCTTCCAAAGAATCAATCTTGCCCTGTAGGATCTGAGTTTGCTCACTCAGGAGCTCCTGAGGATAAAGGAACGACATTAGTAAACTTCAGTAGAGACTAGGGCTGCACGATTAATCGTATTTACATCGTCATCGCGATATGAAAATGCGCGATGAACACATCGCAAAAGTCCTTCCTCTCTCTCCTCGACTGTTTTCACCTCACCCAGCACATCAACTTCCCCACCCACACCAAAGGCCACATTCTTGATGTAGTCTGCTCTTCCTCTCTACCCATCTCCAACCCTCACCCTCTCCCTGACCACCACTGCATCCTCTGCATCCTCTGCTCCCCTGCCCTTACCCCGCCGCCCCAACAAACGCACCATCTCCTTCCGTAACATCAAATCCATTGACCTACCCACTCTCTCCCAGACTATATCCTCTGCCCCCCCCCCCTGATGACTATGCCACCCTCCTCAATTCTGCACTCACCGACTCCCTTGACTCCCTGAAAACCTCCAGTCTCATTCACCTCCTCCTCCCCCTGGTTCACTCCCCAACTCCGCACGATGAAACAGACCGGCCGGCAAACTGGAAAGACTTCACAAGAAAACCCACCTCACTGTCCATGCCGAACTCTTCAAACAGCACCTCTCCTCCTACCGTGATGCACTCCTAGCCGCCAAATCTGCCTACTTCTCCACCCTCATCAACAGCACCAACAGGAACCCCCACACTCTCTTCTCCACTGTCAAAATCCACTCCTCCCTGACTGCCTCCATCGCCAACCCCTCCGCCCCTCCCCCCCCCACTATCATCTCCCCCCCCGACCTCACTGCCTTCTCCCCTGTTGACTCCTCCCTCATCACCGACATTATCACCGCCTCCAAGTCTTCCACCTGCTCCCTCTACCCCCTCCCCACCCCCCTGACCAAGGCCTGCCTCCCCACCCTCATCCCCCACCTCACTGCCCTTTTCAATCAGTCACTCTCCCAAGGTCACGTCCCCTCCATCTACAAACTCGCCGCCGTCACCCCCATCCTCAAAAAGCCCACCCTCGACCCCACCAACCTCTCCAACTACCGCCCCATCTCCAAACTGCCATTCCTCTCCAAAACCCTCGAGCGCATCATCGCCACCCAACTTCACTCCCACAACCTCTACGAACCCCTACAGTCTGGCTTCCGTCCCTACCACAGCACCGAAACCGCCCTCTCCAAAGTCATCAACGACCTCCTCACCTCTGCTGACTCTGGTGCCCTCAACATCCTAGTTCTACTCGATTGACAATTCCATGAAAACTGTATATAACAGCATTATATTTTGGTCTGTGCTGACTTTTAAAATGGCAAGGTAGGTTAGGCCTATATTGTATTGCAGCTAAACTTAAAACTTGCATCTTGTCTGAAACGTTTCCTTGCATGGCTCATTATCCATCCTACCGTAATGGCATAGGTACTGTGCTGGCTTTTTGTAAATATTTTATAATCAACATCTTTTAAAGCTAAAGCCAGTCAGTGCTATAGCAGGGCTTGGAGAAAAACACACACTTCACTCTAAAAAGGACCAGCGCACGCCAAAAATAAACAGATTAGAAACCAGATAATTTCAGTGTACTGTAATCTCAAAATGGAAATATTGTTATTGTATTATTATTAATGAGAAACAGGTGACACTAGATAGATTAGCGGAAAACTTGCTGTAACCAACACATAAGGTCTGAAATGAGTATTACAGAGCTGATCTTTAGGAGAAATGTCCTGAGGAGCATGCCCCCGGACTCTAGTAGTCAAATAATGCAGGAAATGTGTTCAAAATTAACCCAAAAGTAGTTACATTACTTTAATATTGTGATACTTGGATAACGTTTAATATTGTGATACTTAAAGTCCCTGGAAACCAAAATCCACAAAAACGTTCTATGTTATTTAGGGTCTTATGTTAGTAATTTTGTGCCTCCGAAATTATTATACATTACTTTCAACCGACACTTTTCTACAAGAGTCTACAAAGTCCCTTTATAGCATTATTTGGTGTCGCACCACCGGATGTCCAACTAAATAACTATAAATGCAACATGATGGCATATTGTACTTTGTTAGCCAGACGACTAATACTGTTTAAGTGGAAAGACCCTCTTCCTCCCACTTCCTCTCAGTGGATTAAAGACGTTATGCAATTTCTCAAACTAGAGAAGATCAGGTACTCGATTCAAGGGTCCGTATTAGGGCTGTTGAAACTAATTTTGATATTCGAATATTATTCGAATTTAATAATTATGAACGAAATTCGATTATTATTATTTTTTTTAAACGAATTTTTTTTTTTTTTTTTTTTTAGAACACTAGAACAGTGAAGTTCTGACAACATACTTGAAGAAAAGAGTGTTAACTGAAGTTGACTGTTGAAGCTGCTATACTGAATGTAAACCTGTAGCTCTTAAGTGCAATACGTGACTGATTTTTTTTTGTTCATGGCTCATTGTTGTTTTGGCAAAGTTTACTTATTTGTTTATTGATAAGGAGCTCAAACAAAGGCTGTGTCTTTTTTTATTATCAATTATTTTATTTTAGCATTTCAGACAGCACCAATACATCACTGATGAATATTAACTAAGCTCTGGTTATCTGACCTATTTTCTAATGCAATGACACATTGTACTAGGAACATGTTTTCTTAAATAAACATCATTGCTGGACTATTTGTGATAAGCCTAATATTATTTTGAATATTCATCCACCATTCACTTTTCCCATCTACATTTGGTAAAATGCTTAGAAAAAGTTTTACTTGGTCAAACCCAAAGATTCAGCTATATTTAGAATCAGAACATAACATAAGAGAAGACAACAATTCACTCAGACCAAATTTTTTTTTTTTTTTTTTTTTTTTAAATTCAATTAAAAATTAATTAAAATATTCGAATATAATTCGAATATTAAAATGTATAAAGCACTGAAATTCGAATTTGATTATAGAGGGAGATTGACAGCCCTAGTCCGTACTGAGATTTTTTGCCATTTGGCAGCCCTTCCTAACATTCGTGGAAAACATGGAAGCTGAAAATGTAAGGCCTTAATGTATAAATGTGTGTTGTTGTTTTTGTGTTTTTTCTTTCTACAGGTCTGGTGGGGTGGGGTGGGGGGTTCAGGGGATTTGAGTTTGATATTGTAAACTTTGTATTACGAAATGAAAAACCTTGAATAAAGAAACCTTGGTTAAAAAAAAAAGATTCTACAAAGTACTTCCTCATTGAAGACAGCAGTGCGTGAGGTGCTAAAACGCAGGAGCTTATGACGTCATAAGCTCTATATTCGCAGGAGAGTCTCTCTCTCTCTCTCTCTCTCTCTCTCTCTCTCTCTCTCTCTCTGAGCAACGAACACACACACACACGAGTGCTGTGTTCGACACACAGCACTCGATCTCTTTCTCCGTTTCCCTCCCCCCTCTGTCTCGCGCTCTCTCGGAAAACCTGCTGCAGACGGGACACGCCCACACAGTTCGCGGGAGAAAATACACTCTAAAAAAATAATTGATTCTCATGAGTTTTGCCACGACTGTCAAACCTAAATTTATATACTTTGTGACGTTCATCATCGTTCAAATTTGGCTGGTGGCTTATTAACATAGGGTCCTGTGATGTGATGAACTCAAAATGCTAAATAATAAAGAAATATTTCTGGTTTCCAGGGACTTTAAGATTACGTTAAGACATTTTTAACAGGTAACTAGTAATTCGGATTTCATTGTATTACTTGTACAGTTTTTTATCATTGGCAATGGGTAGCATTCATTAGAATAATGGATTCTCAGGGCATCTGGCAGTGTAGAGGTAAAAGCACTCGCGTACTACCGCGGAGATGCGGGTTCAATTCCCGGCAGCGGTACTTCCGGCTTGGTCCCCTTTAAACATGCAAATGCTGCATCAGCTGTAATGGGCCAAATTCATCTGTAAGGCTTTAATCTGACCTTCTGGGCAGTCGCTTGGCTGAGCTCAGACTGTAGGTGGCAGGTTTTGCTGCTCCACTCCGCCTGAGCGGAATGTAGGGTTTCTGTCAGGCTCTTAACCTCAGCCTTGGCGTTGGCCAGCTGTGAAGACGCTTCTCTCAGCTGACGACACAAATAAAAAGGAAGCATTAATACTTAAAATTTTGACTTCTATCCTAAGCAACTTAACAAAAACAAAAAGTAGAACAGGCCAAGCTTAAAGGATAAGTTAACCCAAAAATAAAAATTCAGTCATCTACTCATCCCCATGCTGGTGGAAGATCACGTTACGTTTTTTAGTCCACAGAACATTTGTGGAGTTTTCCAGGCAAACATAATTACAGCATTTTCCTAAACAGTTGAAGTGAATGGTGACCAACTTCAAACGTAAAAAAAAAAGTATCACACCCAGGTGTTGAAGTTGATTTTGTGCTAGGGATGTAGGTACTACCGGTACTACCCCCGAACCGCGGTACTATTGCTGTAGAACAGGTTCTATACTAAGATTTAAAAAGACCGGTACTTTTCCGACCGCTGCTATGACTGATAATGGTCAATATGAGCCTGTCTCTTTAAGAAATGCGCTGGAGTGAGTGACGTCATATCCACATGTCAAGCGGTGAGGAAAAGAGTTTGAGGAAAAAAAGCAGCTGAGCACTGAGCAGACCCGCGCACATTAAAAGCAAACTAGCAAAGTAGGCTATGGCTAAACACAAAGCCTCTCCCAGCCCAGTTAGTAGCAGCAGCCAGCCGATCTACTATGAATCACCTCATTCAATGGAAAGGAATTGCTTCAAAATGTCCCCATTCGATGGGGTGGAGTAGATCGGGTGCAGCAGCTGTGCCCTTTCACAGTTTACATCTAACGTTATGTAGGCTACTTTCACGCATACTTCAGTCAGGGTTATCGACAGTCCATATTATTGCCTCTGCACGTTTCCCGACGCTACAGTGAGAAAATGCGCTCGTTAACTAACGTTACAGCGGACTCCGCTGTACTAACGTTACAGCGGACTCCGCTGTACTAACGTTTACAGCGGACTCCGTTAGTTAACGAGCGCTCACTGTAGCGTCGGGAAACGTGCAGAGGCAATAATATGGACTGTCGATAACCCTGACTGAAGTATGCGTGAAAGTAGCCTACATAACGTTAGATGTAAACTGTGAGTAATACTGCCTGAATGCCCCACCCATGACAAGAAGTGCTAAACTGGAAGTTGAGATTACTGAGTATAAACAATTTAGAGACATCAGCCCTGCAGAGGATCCCCTGGCATGGTGGAAGCAACACCAGACAGACCTGCCCATCTTAGCTCAGTTTGCTAGACAATATCTCTGTATTCCAGCATCAAGCTGTGCATCTGAACGTGTTTTCAGTACTTCTGGGAATATCTGCAGTCCAACAAGATCTAGACTGACCGAGGAACATGTTGACACCCTCGTTTTCTTGGCTAGGAACCTGAAGAAGACATTGGGATGGGAGGGACTGAGTGAGTAAACTGAGAGTCAGCCAAACAGTGAGTCTGTCTACCACCCATAGGAGAACTAGGGTTTAGACTGAGTAGGCTGGGGGACAGAATGGGAATATGAAGCCAGTTATGCTGCTTGTTGAAGAAAAAAAGATTTGAGTTTCTGCTGCTATAGTGTTTTATTATATTATTATTTATTTTATTTATTTTATTTATTTTATTTATTTTATTTATTTTATTTATTTTACTTATTCCCATTTCCCACTGTTCAAAAGATTTGTGTTATGTTACTGAGTGTGTACTTATTTGACAAGTAAAAGTTAGACAGAATTTAAATGCCACCAATTATTTATTTATTGTTGTTATTGGTGTTTCTCTGAGTTTTTGCTGCTATAGGCTAGTGTTTTATGGTCATTTTATTTTCACTGGCATTACTTTATTTTACTTACCGGTATTCTCACTGCTCAAAAGGTTTGTTTTGTTCAGCATTTAAATGCCACACCAATTTATTGGTGTAATTGTTCCCAAACTCTTAAAATAAAGCCAAATCTTGACATTGGACAGTTTCACTTTTTTTTTACAAAAAGTATCGAAAAGTATCGAAAAGTATCGAAATACAAATTGGTACCGGCACCGAAACAGAAATTTAGTACCGCTACAACCCTATTTTGTGCATGTCCATCTTTGCATGTGTGCATTACCGGCTTGTGTGTTTTGAACCGCTCTCTCCATAGCGTGCCAAAGTCTCGCCAATGAGGAAATGAATTTGCCATTAATTTCCAGACGCATCTAAAACTGTGCGTGCGTGCATGTACTGTATGTGTCATGCGTGTGACCGTGTGTACATTTATGCGTGAATTACCGACAAAATTTTTATTGTTCTCCACTCCTCGAGACAATACATTACTCTCTCTCTACGCCTGCCCTCTGCCTCTGCCTGTCTGTGCAGACTGGGGTCAGGGCCACACCCCCTGCCCTGTGCCTCTGCCTGTCTGTGCAGACTGGGGTCAGGGCCACACCCCCTGCCCTGTGCCTCTGCCTGTTCAGACTGGGGAGCTGGGGTCAGGGACACACCCCTACACCAGACAAGCTGCATTGAGGCTTTTTGTCAGTTTTTTTTTTTACACGTTTGAAAGTTGGTCACCATTCAGTTCAATTGTTTAAGAAAATGCTGTAAATCTGTTTCCCTGGAAAATTCCACAAATGTTTTGTGGGCTAAAACACTTCACTCGACCTTCCACCGTCAAAGGGGTGAGTAGATAACAGAATTTTCATTTTTGGGTGAACTTATCCTATAAAGCCCCAATCAGTAAGATTTTTGACATTTTTTACTGAAATATAACAGCTTTTTAGTCACAGGACATGGTAGATTGACTTTTAATAGGGAGACCCTCGTCTTTATTTATCCCACACTGCCCTCCATTGGCCAGCACTGGGACTAAGCAGTTTGTCTGTCACGTCCCGTAGCAAGAAAAAAGAAAAGCATGCGCGCATGCGCTGTACAGCGGAAGCGCTGTGTTCATGAAAACGAGGAAGTAACTCGATTCGGATTTGCTACGAAAATGATGTTTCACGGAACTATGGATTATTATTTCATCACGTGGTGAGTACCCGATGTCACAACATGTACATAGAGCTTTCTGGCGCTGTGTTTTGTTGACTTTGAACGGCGATATAGTTATCGATACTAATGCACGCAGAGGGCGCAGTTGGAAACTTACTGAATGGGGCTTTAACATCACTATTATTTCAGTTCCCATTGTTTCATTACCTTGACAGACAGAACTACATTTTCTTCTGTGAGTGCATCCACTTTATGCTGCATACGTGCAGAGTCACTCCTGAGGTCTTGATTTTGCTTTATGACCTCACGCACACGCGTTTTTAACCTAAGAGAGACAAGTGAGCAGTGTTTCTCAAACTGTGGCTCAGGCCATTTATACAGTCATAAAAACACTTTAATCAGAGGTCCTGTAGCTTTTTCTGTCTGAGACCCAAATGAGAAATAGTCTCGTTGTACAACCAAAACATTTGGACCTCTACATCCAAAAAAGCTTTCATTATAGTACTTAGATACAAACCGTTCTGAACCAGAAAATGTTCCAAAACATTGTGAATTCTGAAAATGAATTCAGAGTTTAATTCAGAATTCTGCCCCCCCCCTCAGAATTCTGAAATGAAAGTCAGAATTCTGAGTTTACGGTCAGAATTTTGAGGGGAAAAGTCAGAATTCTGAGATCAAAGCCAGAATTCTGAGATTAAACTCAGAAATCTGAGAAAAAAGCCAGCATTCAGGTTTTAATGTAAAAATTCTGAGAAATAAGTCAGAATTACATATTACATGTGACATCATCACTCACTGATGATGTCACTGACAATATTACCGATACCGATGTACCGGAATTTGAATGTCTGGGGTCTCTAGATTTTTCTGACGCCAAAAGTGGGGTCACACACAAGCAAAAAAAGGTTGGGAACCTCCGTCTTAGGTGCTTACATGTCTCTCTCGGTCTCTAGCTGAAGTATTTGTTGACTGGAAACCCGCTCCTGCTCATCCCGCTGTTCCTTCATCTTATCAAAAGAGACCTTCAGCTTATCAATACGGTGTTCTAACTGGTCGATCTGGGATTCTGTGAGATAGATAGAAGTTTACCGAGTTAAGCTGCATTCACACCGACCTATTAAAGTTTTTTGCTGGCATCGAGTTTACATACAAAGTCAATGCAAACGAGTGATTGAGCGTATATTCGCCCGGGAGAAAAATTGCTGGGCGTCCGAGCGACAGAGACAGAGCGATGGGGAGAAAATACGCTCGTCGCCCCAGATGAAATATCCCAACTCGAGCGAAAATACGCTGGCATCAGTCGCTCGCTGATTGGCTGCCGTGTGAGAGCGAGTCAAGGATCACACTGGCTTGGAACAAACCGCTGGTTTATTGTGTGGCAACAAATCGCATTGACAGGCTGACAGCTGACATGAAGTGAAGTCTGTAGTACTACCGGTATGGAGCTCGCGTTGGGAGCACGCCGATAGGCTTAGCTTGTAAACAACGACAGTGGCTCGTAGTGGACAAACATCATGACATTGCGTAACGTTATAGCCCCCACATGTCCGTCAATTCGTGTGCCTGTTGATGAGCGATTTAAACAGAGCGACAGAGCGATTCCAAAGGGTTGAATCAAGTGACAGAGCGAAAAATAAATATCTCGGTGTGAACACAGCTTTAGATGAGAAACATTGTAAATGTACAGTAGGAGGGGAGGTAGGTGGAGTTTTAACAGTTTGAGAAAACTCAATTTATGAAATATTACATAAAACAAATACCGGTACACAAAGGTTTTACCCATTTCTGCCATGAACCGCATCGTTACTTTAACCAACCATAAACTAAGGGATAAGTGTGCTCTTTCATGCTATACCTTTCTCTGTAATTAGGGTAATCTTGGTTTCCAGCTCCATCACAAGCCCATCCCTGTACTCTTTGTCCTGCTCCATCTGCCTTTTCATCCTCCTCATCTGAAACCGAGGCGAGTCCATGACCGCTTGCAGAGGAGACCTGCTAAACGCAAATTAAAATATCGCATTTTAATGCAAAATATTGTTGCAGCAGGGCTGTCCCAAATAAAAAAAAGATTGGATCCGAAGCTTCAGTGAGAAGAATTTGAACATATTCGAAGCTTCATATCATGATTAAGGCTGTGCCATATATCGATATATTCATTCATATTCATATAGTCAAAAATTCAGATTGTGATAAAGGCAATATTCTGACTTGTTCATGTAAGGACATCATACTGTTACGCAGTGTGTTTTGCTTCAATTCAATTAGTAAGGAATTATTTCAATCAATTCATTTAATTAGCTTGTTTACGAGACACAGTTTTGGTAACCTAGCAAAGCATGATGGAATCGAGTGTCCTGAAAATTGAGTGGGTGAAGTACAAAGTCAATTATGAAAGCCAGACATCTCAGCACCTGGCCCATTTAATTTAATATTAAGTGCTGACTCGGACCACCACAGTTTTGGTGTACGCCGGGCCCAGTAGCAATTACAAGTGGACCCTACCCTACATTCCCTAATACAGTGAATTTGTAGGAGTTTGCCTCTGGATTCAAATGCTAGCCTTACACCATTTGAAGACATTTGATAAATAAGACAAGCAAGGTGTCAGGTCAATGCAAGTCCAGAATGATACCTGACTGATGAAGAAGCCACAGTTTCCAGGTCCAAAAACTTGACTTTCTGCATGCGGCGACAGCGCAATACAGGGGACTCATCTGAGAATGTGAGAGTTGACGAACTGCAGGTGGAGGGGCTTGCTGATCCCACACTGTCACACTCAATGGGGGGTTGCAATGCTGAAGTTGATGGAGAAAGAAGAGTTTATGATAGTATGGTTAGTTGACTTCTTGCAGGTTAAAGGGATAGTTCGGATTATTGGACATGAAGTTGTATGAACTCCATACCAGTTGTAGAGTGTATGGGGAGCTGACTTGCCGATCCATCAGTCCCATGGGCGGAGCTCTAGCTTGATCTGAGTGGAGAAAAACGAGTCCCGAGGGACATTTTAGGGTCACGGAGTTATCAAGTTTTACTCCTAAAGAAAGCATGCATGTGTTATTATGACATCTCATTTCATCAATAAAACCGCAGTCTTGCTGTTGATCAGACCGTGCTATTTATTGGCACTACTTTCTGGGTCCGCACACTGCATCCGCGGCGGTCACTAACACTGTGTACAGGTGTTTCAGACACAACGCGCTCTGTAAACGGGCTACTAAAACATACTAAACATGTCTGATTATGAAAGCAATGAAGATATGCTGTTTACGCCAGATTTGAGGGGATGTCTTTATGAACCTGAATACACAGATGAGGAACTTCGTCAGATCGACCTAGAATGGGCAGAGAGAGAGGAGAGAGAGAGGCGGAGCAAGAAGACACAGATCAACAGAGTTGAAGAGCTACTGCTGCCGAGTAGCCTATATATGCTATGTTTTTTGTTTTGTTTTTTAACTGACAACATTGTTAGATTTAGGTAGGCTATTATGGTCTCTCGTACCATGGGTTTTGACACAGCAGTGCTCTTCAGTACATGGGTTTTCCTCTGCTCTGGACGTGGAGGTAAATAATCCTTTTATATGTGAAATGAGCACCGCACACTCAATAGACCCTTCTCACGGGGGCCATTTTGTGTCGAAGAGGCAGGATAAACACAGGTGCAAGCAAAACACTAATGAGGGTTTCCAACTTCCAATCATGGAAGAAGGAAACCCTCATTAGTGTTGTGCTTGCACCTGTGTTTATCCTGCCTCTTCGACACAAAATGGCCCCCGTGAGAAGGGTCTATTGTTTTATCCTCACTGGCTTTGTGTCGAAGCTCAACCTATTGCAACAAGCCAGAGTTGTCTAAGGGCATGATCCGTGACAGGGAAATTATGGAATACAGTATCACTAAGGTTTTGATTGCTACAGCCTGGAAAATCCCAAGTGCGCACCATTTTGTCAACTTGTCTCACTGTTTACAGACAGTGGGCGGCTGTGGCTCAGGAGGTAGAGCGCGTCGTCCACTAACCAGAAGGTCAGTGGTTTGATCCCCGGCTCCTCCAGTCCGCATGTTGAAGTGTCCTTGGGCAAGACACTGAACCCCAAATTGCTCCCGATGGCTGTGCCAGCACCCTGCGTGGCAGCTGGCCGCCTTCGGTGTGTGAATGGGTGAATGTAGGCACATTGTAAAGCGCTTTGGATAAAAGCGCTATATAAATGCAGTCCATTTACCATTTACAGACATACAGAGTGTGCTGTGTCTGAAACACCTACCTAAATAAATACATAGCCCAAGTTAGTGACTGCCGCAGATGCACAAAGCCAGCGAGGATAAAACAATTGAGTGTACGGTGCTCATTTCACCTAGAAAAGGATTATTTACCTCCACATCCAGAGCAGAGGAAAACCCATGTACTGAAGAGCACTGCTGTGCCAAAACCCATGGTACGAGAGACTATAGTACCTAAATCTAACAATGTTGTCAGTAAAAAAATAAATACATAGCCTATATAGGCTACTCGGCAGCAATAGCTCTCCAACGCTGTTGATCTGCGTCTTCTTGCTCCGCCTCTCTCTCTTCTCTCTCTCTGCCCATTCTAGGTCGATCTGACGAAGTTCCTCATCTGTGTATTGTGGTTCATAAAGACATCCCCTCAAAACCTGGCATAAACGGCATATCTTCATCGCCTTCGTAGTCAGACATGTTTAGTATGTTTTAGTAGCCCGTTTACAGAGCGCGTTGTGTCTGAAACACCTGTACACAGTGTTAGTGACCGCCGCGGATGCAGTGCGGAGCCAGAAAGTAGTGCCAATAAATAGCACGGTCTGATCAACAGCAAGACTGCGGTTTTATTGATGAAATGAGATGTCATAATAACACATGCATGCTTTCTTTAGGAGTAAAACTTGATAACTCCGTGACCCTAGAATGTCCCTCGGGACTCGTTTTTCTCCACTCAGATCAAGCTAGAGCTCCGCCCATGGGACTGATGGATCGGCAAGTCAGCTCCCCATACACTCTACAACTGGTATGGAGTTCATACAACTTTATGTCCAATAATCCGAACTATCCCTTTAAGCCCGAACAATGCCTAGCATGCATAGCATTTTGCAGCTGAATCGGGAAAGAATAAGAAAGAGAAAGCTAGAGACACCGCACCACGGATGTACGCCTCCGCCAACAAGTGAGCAGTCTACATCCATGTCTGTCCAGACTCATACAAGCACAAATACATTGAAGCCCACAGTGCAGTAATGTGGCCATTCAGCCTTATGGCACTTTGACCACTAACATCTAATCCGTTCATCTTTGAGTCCAAGCGGGCGTTTGAGCCAAATTTGAAGCAATTCAATCAAAAGGTTCCTGAGATATCGCGTTAATGGCCACGGCTATCACCGGGCAGGCAGAGGCATAAATATGTGTATTAATACTGATGGCTAAAAACACTTAACCACCAATGAATGGAAGGTGAAACAGTTGTGTGTCTTACATTTCCTCCTCAAATAGTCCTCAAGCTGACTGCTGAGGGAAACACAGCCCTTGATCTCCATCACAAAGGTCTCAGCTAGGGTTGCGATCTCCCGCTAACAGAAAAGTTTGGGAATGTGATCAGATCGGCAAAAACAAAACATTCATTACAAACAGCAGGAAAACATCTCCAGAATGGAATAAGTGATATAGCACAACAGACAAAGGAGTGCAAGTAGCAATATTATTGATTCATGTTGATTCATGTGCCAAGCCAGAGGAGCGCTCCCCTACCTCCACATCCCAATCCAGCCTGTTTAGAGTACAGCGGTCATTCATCATGTCATGATACACCAGCAACAGAAGCACCTGATGAGACCACCAGGGACAAGTCAGAATAGAGATACATTCAAAAATAT
This sequence comes from Poromitra crassiceps, assembly GCF_964638095.1. NCBI lineage: Eukaryota > Metazoa > Chordata > Actinopteri > Beryciformes > Melamphaidae > Poromitra > Poromitra crassiceps. The sequence goes on along the minus strand of NC_139625.1, from coordinate 53,118,537 downwards.
GTAGACATAGTCCACAAAATTGTGTTATTATTTGCAAAGAGATAATGCAACTAAAACAAAGCTGCATAAGAGCATGTTGCCAGCACATACATTACCTTTGACATTTCCATTGGTAGGTTGACTTCATTTCTTATGTTGTCCCATGATAATGAATTTCCATTGAATCTGCAGTCTCCTAACAAGTAACAGACAAAATCAGGAAAAACTTCACCAACAAGTTGCAGACCAACACAGGAGAAGCACTCGGTGTAAAATAGAAGGGAAATGGTTCACATCTTTCAAAAAGTGAACAAACAATACGGCCCAGTGGAGAACTGAGTAAATAATGTGCAGAAGTAGCTTACACGTTTTTCCCCACCTTGGTTTGTACTCACGCCTTTAAACTGAGTTTAAACCCCATGTCTGACACTGTACAATACTGCTGCACAACCCCATCTCATTCATTTCACTAAATTCCAGAACTTGAAAAACCTAGTTTATGAAGATATCTGACAATTAGGAAAAAAGAGGGGGGGGGGGGTGGAGAGAGACTCACTTTCCAAGAAGTTAGTGATCACCTTCAACCGATCATCAGTTGTCTGATCCAAACTGATGGGATATTGGAGATTCGATTCTTTTTTCCTGAGATAAATGTGGCGAAGCAAGAATGACGGGTTAGTTAGGTGTGATCCAAGGTATGGCACAAGCACAACTACCTCACTATCAGGTAAATTAAAGAGGTGGAGGCATGTAGTTCAAAGCCAAATCACCCGACTTCACTTTGTTTAAATTACAAAGACCAATCCTACTCACAATTTGTGAACGAGTTTCAACAGGATTGTCCCATCTTGCAAATCATTGAAACTTAGCTCTCGCTCGTCCAATTCCATGCTGTTTAACTGTAGAAAGATTATTTCAGAAAAGTAATGACAAAGTCCAAGACAGTACGTTAGCTTAGCTCGTAAAATAACACAGGTTAGTGTTAGTGGTGTGAGTGACCCATGCACTTACCCAGCCGAGCAGAGCCTTAACGCCCATGTTGATGGTGACCATTTTCGCTTACTCACACAAAGCGTTTGCAACCTGGCAATGTAAAAACCATCATGTGAATTTGTGAAAAGAAACCTGTAAACGACTCAGTAACGTTAGTGAAACGAGTGAGTCGACGTGTCGTGGACTGTTTATTAGCCTTAGCCAAGTCACAGCAGCTTGCTAACAACAGCTAACGGCGTAACATAACAAGTCCACTCAAACGACTCAAACACATCACTCAAACATTGACTTACTTTAAAGCCACGTCTCTCTTTGCAGTATTGTTAGTTTGACATAAAGTTAGTGGAATCAAGCTAGCGCTAAGAAATACGTTATATGTCCTCGCAGCATAGATAGTACAATAGACCTCGCAGGCAGCTTCTTCCGTGTAATTGAATGAACCAATCCTCTTTCGCTCTTCTTCTTCTTCTTCTTTCTATTTCCGGCAGTTTAAACGCAACATGGCGTATTACTGCCCTCCTCAGTTCTATACTTCAACTACTCCCACAATTGAAAAATAAATAAATAAATAAATAAATAAATAAATAAATAAATAAATAAATAAATAAATAAATAAATAAATAAATAAATAAATAAATAAATAAATAAATAAATAAATAAACACTATATCCTCTGATACAACTCTGATTCATGCAGAAATGTCAGCACTGCCTCTGTGATCAGCTGGTGGTTCTTATTCTTCAGGCCAAAGAAAGATTTTAGAGAGAAAGAAGAAACTCCTACTACTGTTAACCTCTTATAAAAGATTTCCCTTTCTTTCCTATACCTTCTACATTCTAGGAAAACATGCTTCACAGTTTCAGGCTCTCCACACTCACACCGCCCATCTGGATGTTTTCCCACAATGAACTAGGTACTATTCAATCCACAATGACCAAGCCTCAGTCTACATATTGTAACGGGTTGGGTTTGTGTGCTGCTGTTGTGTGTTGTACTGTGCTGTGCATGGGGAGTTACGGGGGGTCTGTGAAGGCGACATGTAGCCAGTGGGGGGGGGTGAGAGAGGGATTCACCTGTGATTGGCTGGGGGGAGGGGAGCTGTGAGAGCGAGGGACAGCTCGGAGAGTTGGAGTGTGGAACCTGAGAGGGAAGGTTGTGTGCGTGAAGAGCGGAGAAGCTAGGAGGAAGCTAGTGGGGTTTTGGTGTGTGTTGTGGGGTTGTTTTGGCGTGGGCTACGGCTGACAGTAGCCCCGGACCTGTGTGTGAAACAGAATAAAGTGCGGTGACTAGATCCTGACTATCGCCTCGTTCCTGACAATGCTACACTGGCGTCAGAAGAAAAACTAACGACTGGAAGGCTCGAGCGCGACCTGGCGTTAGCAGTTAGCTGTTTGTGTGCTAGCTGCTACAAGGACCACGTGGAATGGTGCACAATGAAGAACGCCTGTCGGTGGACGGGGGGGAAAAGGAGCTACCGACCCCGGAGTTTGGCTCGGTGCTTGCTGGCATGGAGGGCCGCCTGAAGCAAGAACTCAGCGCGGTACTTGCCGGCGTGGAGGCCCGCTTGATGCAGGAGGTCAGACGACTGTTGGAGGCTACGCCTGCCTGGGCAGAGGGGCTTATGGAGCTACTATGGGAAGTCGCGCAGCGCGGAGAGAAGCGGACGGAGGAGCCGCAAAGAGTGTGTTGGACCTGTGGAGAACCGGGCCACGTGGCGAGGTGGTGCCGCAGCGGTCCCGGGGGACAGACGGGGTACGCGGAGCAACGATACTGGGGACGACCAGGTGTCTGCTGGTCGTGCGGAGCCTTCGGGCATCTCGCCAGGGGGTGTCCGGAGGCTGTCGGGGAGCAGAAGACGGCGGGAGAGGAGAGACGTGCAGGCGGCTGGCAGGTGAGACTCTGCTGGTCGTGTAAGAGGCCTGGACATTTGGCCAGAGACTGCACTGAGACAGTGGGGGTCAGGGAAGAGACACAGGTTGGGGAGAGTGTGGAAAGCCGGGGGGAAGAGAACTTTGTTAGGATCGGGAGAGCAACGCTCATATTTCCAAGTGAGCAGGTGTCGCCACTAACGCCGGAGGGACCGGCACAGCCGAGCTGCGCTACGCCCCCCACGGTTGCTGGACGGGAAGCCGAGGTGGTGGTCGCGGCCGGTTGTGTTCTCCCTGCTGTCCTGAACACGCCGCCCCCTGGGGGAGGGGGACAGGAGGACGAGCGCGGGCGAGAGGCGGAGAAAGAGGGGGAGTGTTCAGATGTGGACCCGGCGGACGACATGGCCATTTGGTCGGTCGAAGCGAAGGAGTGGAAACGCAGGCAGGCGGAGGACGCGGATATCGGTCCGGTGTACACGTGGGTGGTGGCCGGACGCCGGCCCCCTGTGGAGGAGAGTCACACGTTTTCCGGTGCCACGAAAGGACTGTGGGACATGTTTGCGAAGCTGCGTCTGAGTGAAGATGGAGTTTTGGGGAGGGGGGAACACGGGAAAAGAGGGTTCCAGACGGTTGTACCCAGCTCCCTCCGAGGGCTGGTACTGCGGTGGGCACACAAGGGCCTCGGCTGTCTCGGGCATCGCGGGCATGAGGAGACGCTCCGCCGTGTTCGTGGGGGACACTACTGGGGCAAACACAAGGAGGATGTGCGGAACTACTGCAGTGCGTGTGATGACTGTGGGACACAGGGGGGGGCTGAGGAGAGTCACCCGGCGGAGGAGTGACCCCACTGGGGGGGGAGAGGGACTTGTGTGCTTCTGGGGGGCCAGAAGCTTTGATGTGCGGGGGAAGTGTAACGGGTTGGGTTTGTGTGCTGCTGTTGTGTGTTGTACTGTGCTGTGCATGGGGAGTTACGGGGGGTCTGTGAAGGCGACATGTAGCCAGTGGGGGGGGGTGAGAGAGGGATTCACCTGTGATTGGCTGGGGGGAGGGGAGCTGTGAGAGCGAGGGACAGCTCGGAGAGTTGGAGTGTGGAACCTGAGAGGGAAGGTTGTGTGCGTGAAGAGCGGAGAAGCTAGGAGGAAGCTAGTGGGGTTTTGGTGTGTGTTGTGGGGTTGTTTTGGCGTGGGCTACGGCTGACAGTAGCCCCGGACCTGTGTGTGAAACAGAATAAAGTGCGGTGACTAGATCCTGACTATCGCCTCGTTCCTGACAATGCTACAATATCTTGACCCTATCGCTCCTAGACCCATAGCCAGCCAAGTTGATTTTGACCTGAGGCTGCAGAGAGAAATAATGCCTCCCCTTGGTCCCCTTTTCCCACTCAGCCTGCCACTCAGCTTCAACTCCTTTCTTGATCTTCTCTCTGAGCTCAACTCTTCCCATTGAAATACTTATTACTTCTTCCTTTTTCAGGCTCTCCTTTGCAAGGGAATCAGCTGTCTCATTTCCCTCAATCCCAGCATGCCCTGGAACCCAGCAAAACTCCACTGAACAGCCTGCCTTCTCAATCCTATATAAAACTAATAATATTTCATGAATGAGATCAGGCCGAGCTTTAGACCTACCTGCACTCACAGCCATCAGTGCAGCAGCCGAGTCGGAACAGATAATCACCTGGCTTGGTCCCACTTCCTCCACCCACCACAATGCCCAGAGAATGGCAAGTAATTCTGTTACAAATACAGAGCTGCCGTCAGAGATTCTCTGTCCCTTACCGATCCCTAACTGAGGCACACACCACCCAAATCCTGCCTTCCCACTCTCTGGATCCACAGAGCCATCAGTATACACCTCCAAAGACCCTGAGGCTAAAATGAATTTCTCAATTTTCCCCCCAATCTCGCCCTTGTCTTTCTCCATCAGAAAACTAAATTCAATATCCCGGTCTGGAACTAGCCAAAATGGCACTGACAGCCAGCGAGTGTGCTCCGCAACCCTTACCTGATGTAACCTCAACTTCCTGGCCCACTGATCAACACTTGACAAAAAAAGGCTTATACTTATCCCTGTCTCCTGCCCCTGAAAGTAAACACCTAGCTGGGAAAGTCAGACTGGTCCCACTTAATTTTGCCCAGTACTGTAGCCCTAACTTTATTCTCCTCAGGCTTAAGGGCATTTCCCCCATTTCCACTAATAATGCTGGAATTGGGGTGGTCTTAAAAGCTCCGCAACAGATTCTCAGAGCCTTGCACTGTAGCACATCCAGCTTTCCTAGATTTGACTTGGCAGCGGAACCGTACACAAAACAGCCATAATCAATTGCTGACCTGATCATCGCCTGATATATCAAGCACATGGTCTCCCTATCCGCCCCCACCCACTCCCAGCCAAGCTTCTCAGCACATTCACTATTCTTTCACACTTTGCCAGGGTTTTCTCTATGTGAACAGCCCAAGTCATTCTTGCATCGAACCACACTCCCAAAAATTTGAACACCTTCACTTTCTCTAGAGGAGACCTCCTCTTTCGCTCGTCAGCGCATGTGACATTTATAGGAAGCTGATTGGTTCTTCTTCTTCTTCTTCTTCTTCTTCTTCTTCTTCTTCTTCTTCTTCTTCTTCTTCTTCTTCTTCTTCTTCTTCTTCTTCTTCTTCTTCTTCTTCTTCTTCTTCTTCTTCTTCTTCTTCTTCTTCTTCTTCTTCTTCTTCTTCTTCTTAAATGGCTATTTTTTCTTCTTCCTTGGGGATTTATGGCGGTCGGCATCGGTCGGCATCTATAATATGTTGCATTACCGCCACCTACTGTAGTGTAAGAGCTTCACAATTTATGCTCATGTCCACCCCTCCATAAATTGCTCCCATTCATTCCCCGTCCATTCTTTCTCGTGATCCAATATCCAATCCGATATCTATATCTTTAACTTAGCCTAATCTCTCAGAGAATGCTGAAAGTCACATTTTGAAATACTACTAGTTCTAATACTGCAATGTATTACAATACTAACAAAATAAATCGGGTAATTAGTACAACAGATCTTTATTACAAAAACACATGAACAGTAATAGGCTACACAAATCAAAATCAAATGCACTGGTATAAAAACACTTCCACAAGTGATTATGTTATGTGACTCCCATGTTACAGTATTATGCTGTAAATATTTTTGTTCATCGGTAGCCTAATTAATTGCATATTTTATCTTTATTATACTATCACCTTCTTGTCAATTTGTTACTTTCAAGTCTTTCAAGTTTGCAAGAGTCACAGGACTGAGGACATGTTAAGGCAAAAAAAAAAACCCTGAGAGTTAAACAGCAGTTAATCGTGAGAGAGAACAGGCCTACTGTGAATCTCCAAACTGTCACAGGGATTGCTGATTAATCAAAGTATGCTGTGATTTCATTATGGCATCTACAGATTCATTCAGAGAAGACTGAACCAGTGTGTGACTTGTATTTGTCAAACACACACTTCTTGTCATTAATTGCATTTTCTCACAAATCCAAGACATTATATCCAGGTCAACCATTCAAAAAAAGAAATGGAGAGACATCAAGTAATGAAGGGTTCTCTTTTGACATGGCACAGGCAAGACCAGTTTAAGTCCAAAACATTGAAATTACTCAAGCTTTAGTCTCATATACGTTGTTCACCCACAGCTGATGGTGATTCTGAGTAATATGCTCCAACCAAATATGGTCCTTGTGGTCCTGAGTGGTGGAGGATGTGAAGGCAGCGCTCCCTGCTGTCTGTCCTGTGAAGGTGTCTCAGACTTGGCAGAGGTTGTAGCAGGCCACAGGTTTCTCCATTACGCTGTCTCCATCCACCTCAAACACAAAATCACAGCGCTGGGCCATCAGCGATGACTCGGACAGTGTCACACTCTGATTACCAAAGGAGATTACTGTGTCTCTCTGTGGGGAAGATGCAACCATACAGTTAGTTAAGTCATTTACAGTAGAAATTATTGTTTCTAGATCAACCTTTATTTAAACAGGCAAGTTAATTAAGAACAAATTCTTATTTTCAATAACGGCCTAGATGCTGCTGGATCCAGATGTTATGGCTTTATCTCAAGATGACATCAAAGCAAATCTTTCAAGTGCCATCATTTTATAACTACCAGTCACAAATTTTGAGACACATTTTTCCTGTATAGTATTTCCTTATATAAAAGGGAGTAATTTGGTCCTGTCTGCATTTTTGGTCCGCAATTCTTGTCCCACATTCTTCTTCTGTGGTGTTTTATGGCAGTATGTTGCATTACCGCCTCCTTCTGGATTAATCCCAGTAGCTTGTCCCACAGTGTGAGATCTGTGATGATTTTGGTCAGTAATGATGTCACTGATAATGTCACAATGTCTATGACATCATCAATTATGTCACTCGAGCACTCGATGATGTCATCAGTGATGGTCACTCGAGAAATTGTGATGTCATCAGTGAGTGATGTCATCAGTGATGCGAAGTTGGGCAATTGTGCGCTGCGCACACCAATAGAGCAGGTGAGGCAGCGCAGTGGCCGAGCTGCATATTTGAGCCCGGGCAGCAGGCGAGCTGCAGGGCGGGCGAGGCCACGTGACGGCCCAGCTAGCGAGCCCGCGCAGCAGGCGAGCCTAGGAATCGAGCGCGCGTAGTGTGCCAGATTTCTAGTGTATACTGTATGTGTTATGATAAGTCCTGAGTTTTGAGGCAGGAGGTCAGAGTCATGACATCAGTTTGAACAGGAGTGTCAAACATATGGCCCGGGGGCCCAGAACTGGCGCACCAAAGGGTCCAATCCAGCCCACAGGATGACTTTGCAAAGTATGAAAATTGCACTGAGAAGTCCTTCAATCCAATTTTTCAAGCTCAGGATTTGACACTAATATTATTGTGAAGGTACCAGAGGTAGCAGGTTTCAAGAGCAAGTTAAATATTAAGTAGAGCCTATTCAACATGTTTTCTGTATTCATCACTAAATGCTAAATTATTTTCCATTACCCTTGAATGCACAGTGTATTGTAGAATTACATTACAATTGAAATGCACACTTACAGACAGTAGATTTGATATGATAGGCCTATTAAAAGGTGTTCTTAAAATGTACCTGTAGGCCTAATTCTTTACACTAAAAGAAACTGGAACATTTGGAGGTGTTGTTATTTATAGGTTTATAGGTTATTATGCATTTTTCTTTGTCTGGCCCACTTGAGGCCAAAGTGGGTCCCATGTGGCCCCGTCAATGAACACGCCTGATTTAGAATATCATCTTTTCCCACTTATTTTCAGTAGCCTTTTTATTAGGATTTTGCTGTATATTGATTATGCTTGCACATCTAGGCGGCAGGGAGAGACTGACTTTCCACATCCGGGGTGATGGTTGACGCTTTTCTAAACACATCAAAAAAGTTTTTAAACTTGTGTTTGCATGATCATATCTCTGCTGCTACTGTATCCTCAGTATTGTATCTTATCTTACATGAAAGCCTGTTCATTTCCCTTTACAATGCTGTCTCGTGCCAACTTGCCCTGCCAATGTCAAACAGTGTATCCTCCTATTAGTATTGACTCTATTGTTTTAAGTTGTTTGGGTGATGGATGATTGACCTCTCTATCAGTAACAAGGAACAAACAAGATATATGCAATTTTACACTTTATTCATTGACCACAGTCAGGAGCCTCAGTAGCGGGTGGAAGAATTATACGCAGACACAACAGCCTGGTACCTCCTCCTCATGCTGGTCACCAGCCTGATCACACGTTGCTGTGGGATGGCATTGAGTTTGAAGATGGTACGACAGCTTACTGCAAATAATGCTGCAACTTGCTTCTGGAGAGCACCAGCTTCAACCCTCCCTATTCACCTTATGTAGCCCCGCCCACTTGACCCATTTGTGTTACGACTTCCTGTTCAAAATGCAGACTGTTTTACCTGCTCAAACCAGAGATCATGTCTGGTCAAAGCTAGTGTGACTCACTGGAAGCAGGCTGCAGGGATAAGCTCTGTCACAGGAAGTGTAAACACAATCGGTTCATATTGTGTTTACACTTCCTGTTAGTCTCTCAAGCCAGACAACAGTCTGGCTTGAGACACCATCATCAATTGGGCACCATCAGGTGCCCAATTGAACAGTTGTGGGATCAGCTCGGGCATGCGGGCCACGTTGGCTGACCTGTGACGAATCCTGGTTGAGGAATGGAATTCCATCCCACAGCAACGTGTAATTGCCAATATGTCTTGTTTGTTCCTTGTCACTGATAGAGAGTTCAATCATTCAATCTCCCAAACAACTCAAAACAATAGAGTCAATACCAACAGGAGGATACACTGTTGACATTGGCAGGGACATTTGGCACTTTTGAAATTGGCGCTACCTGCATAAACAGATCGTGCTGCTCATCCCACAAATGCAGTATCCTTACAAATGAACCCCCGTTCTAAAGGGAAATGAACAGGCTTTCATATAAGATAAGATAAGATAAGATAAGATACAATACTGAGGATACAATAACAGCAGAAATATGATCAACCAACCATGATGAGTTTATAGCTTCCGGGTCACACAGTTGACTGACACAGAGGCCGTCGGGTGGCTGAGGTGACACTGGGAGAATGGTAGTCACACGTGAAGCGGCTGTTTGATAAGGGCGGCTGGTCGTGTGTGGAGACACACACACCTGAAAAGAGTGGTGAAACCGAGGACACAGCTGTGTTATCGGAGGAAGCGATGGCCAGATAATGAGGACTGTTTGCTAGCTAACGGATGCCCATGGTGTGGCATGACAAGCCACAGTGGAGATTCTCATAGACACTGTTAATTCTGGATACCATAACACAGTGGTTCCCAACCTTAGGGTCACGACCCTAAGTGGGGTCACCTGGAATTCAAATAGGGTCAAATTAAAAAAAGTTCTGAGTTTAAAGTGATAATCTCTAAGATTTCAGCTTTGTTCTCTTGGGTGACACCTATGGCGATGAGTGGTAATTGCAGGTGACATCCAAACAGTGTCGCATTATGTGACATTACTAATGTCAAATAATGTTACTATATAGTGCAAAGGCTTCCATCAATGGACCATATAGCCTCAATCAACATTGAGAGTGACTCTTAATTCTATTTTTTTTATTTAGATGAAAATCTTTGGGATTATAACTTTAAATCAGGATTCTGAGAATAAAGTCAGAGTTTTGAGATTAAAGTCAGAATTCTCAGACGAAAGTCAGAATTCTGCAGGGGAAAATAAGCATACTATGAGACATCACTGACGCTGTCACTGATGACATTATCGATGGTGTACCGGAATTTGAATGTCGCGGGTCCCTAGATTTTTGCGACGTCAAAATAGGGTTGGGAACCCCTGCCATAACAAGATACCGGATGTACAACATGCACCATCATCACGTTTTGGGGAACAGATTTCCCAAACCCTTATGAACTATAAAGCCAACACAGCTTAGCCTGAGCTGGTCCAACCCAGGAACCAAACCGTCAATGCCAGTCAACCGTGCCAATGTGTCTAAAAGCATGCCAGATCAGGCAGCGGGAAGAAGTTCTAACTGACAAATGGAATAATGCAGTAACCAAAAAATTGAAACTATTTTATATTCTTTAAAGTAGCTACCCTTCACCTTGATGGAAGGGCAAAGGCTTTAGAAAGAAATTCATACACAGGCTTCAAACTCACAATATTTGTCTAAAGAAATCAAGAATTCAAGCTTTAAAAAAAGCTTTTTTAATATAAAAGCATTTCCCCTAAGCCTTTAGATCAAAATGCTTTAAGATAACTTTTGACTGGTAGTTTACAGTATGCTGTCCCCCCAACAAACAGAAAGGCTGCTCCTCACCCGTGAGGAGCCTCGGCCATTGTTGGTAGTAGTAGTAGCAGCAGCAGCAGCGGTGACGGCTGCCTTCTCAAAGTCCTTCTTACATATATCGGCCATAATCCCAGCAGCCAAGGCATCCCCAAGAACATTTATCATTGTTCGGAAGCGATCGCTGAGAATCAGACAGAGAAGATAAGTCATAAGTCTATAACCTCTCAATTCAATTCATTATTACTGATGGTATAGCATGTTAAGTGTTGGTGGGTGTTGTGGGACTCACAGGACCCAGTCAATGGCCACAATCAGTGAGATATCAGCAGGCGGTAACCCCACTGAGGTCAGGACAATCACCATGGTAACCAGACCAGCCTGAGGTATCCCAGCTGCCCCGATGCTGGCTGCTGTTGCTGTTATACTGAAGAGAAAGGGCCAGGATGTTAGGGACGGAATAGCCAGACAGTCAAGACGTTCATCATGTCAGGAGAATGTAGAGGAGACGCACAGATAAAGGAGTCTATTCTCACCTGATAGTGACCAGCTGGCCAAAGTCCAGCTCATACTCATTGACCTGAGCGATAAAGATGGCCGCCACAGCCTCATACAGAGCAGTTCCATCCATGTTGATGGTGGCTCCCACAGGCAGCACGAAGCGAGCGATCTGCCGGTCTACTCCACAGTTCTCCAAGAGGCACTTCATGGTAATAGGCAGAGTGGCCGAGCTGCAGAGGGAGAAGATGAGGGGGAGTTAGGATACCAGCCTTAACTCATCACATCACTTTCAGTCCAACGAGCAGGGTCAGAACAGGGTTACTTGAGCCATGTCCAACCCTTATTTTGTCAATTCACACCACATTCTGGAAAGGCAGGTGCTCTGTCCACTGTCTCCAGTGTGTACCTGGATGAGGTGGCCAGTGCGATGACCAGCGCCTGCAGCAGGCCTCTGATATAGGAGAAGGGGTTTTTGCCCGTGATGAGGAAGAAGAAGAGCGGCAGCAGGATGAGGCCGTGCACAAACAGGC
>NC_139625.1:53089370-53104370 GCF_964638095.1 Poromitra crassiceps | reverse complement strand
TTTTATTTACCTTCAAGCAAGATGACAATGTACGTTTCGGCGTGGAGCCTTCCTCAGCATTGTGCTGACAGAAGACGGACATGACGTATAAATAGTGTCAAACCGGAAATACAATCAATTACATTATCAAGTACTAGGATTCCTTCAAGCCTAGTACTTGATAATGTAATTGATTGTATTTCCGGTTTGACACTATTTATACGTCATGTCCGTCTTCTGTCAGCACAATGCTGAGGAAGGCTCCACGCCGAAACGTACATTGTCATCTTGCTTGAAGGTAAATAAAACAACCAAAAGGAATTATTTTGAGTGCTGGTTTTTTGCCCCTCCCCTGTCCTTAATTAGTAAAATATGGTTGTTCCTCATATACTCTAGTCTAGGTGTCCCCCAGTTCTCCAGATAGCACTACACACCTGCTTAACCTAGTAGCTGTCATTGATGTTGCCAAACAGGATTCAGTGCTGTCTTGGCCTGTTTGCTGACGAAGTCAATCAGGGCCTCGTTTCACAATAATGCTCGCTCTTAGAGGTAAAGAGAGTTCATTACATACATTTCTCACAGCGGCCAAGTGTATATTAAAGCTGCTGTGACGTCAGTATGAAAGGTGTTGAAGTGTTTCACTAAAGGGAGATTTTGAATGCTAGAAACTAGCAAATATTTGCCGTTGCACTTGGGCGTAAGATATGGCCCGTTTCCCGGTGTTAATGTGATATTTTGGAGGGATATCAGTCGACCTGCACCATACAGTACCATGGTCAAAATATATGGAACCGGAGTTGTCCCCCCTTTTTATTTCGATAACTGGATATTTTCATGATATATTGACTGCAGAACTGGAAATGCCCCCGATTTGTCATTTTGACAATTGACAACTGGAGGAACACCCCCCCACCCCCATCTTATTATTGTACCAAACCCTTGGAGAAAAAGTGTGGGAGCTCCGCTCCCCTGCTCTCTCACAGCACTACACCCCATGCGCTCTGATCAAGCTAGCTGTCAGTTTTAATGACACACTGTTCAGGCGTTGGCACAAGATTGTGATGATTATTCTCACAGCTTTTACTCTTTGATCAAGCTAGCTGTCAGTTTTAATGACACACTGTTCAGGTGTTGGCATCACATTGCATTGCGTGTGATGGCACCAGAACTGATGAACAAATAGCCTACATGACTGGTTTTAAGGCACATCAACAAGTTAAAGCTGCATTCAGTGATGTTTTTGTGTTAAAATAAGTGTTAAATGGCTCTATATTCTGACAGCAATTACTGAAATAGAGTGTTTGGGTCAGTAACTTGGAACCCCCAACCCCCGCTGTCCTCTATCCCTCTCCTGTAGTCCTGCAGGCAGGGCGGACATATCTCCGCAACCGTAACTCGTGGAGACTCACGGATGGCGGCGTGGATTCGGGGTGAAAAAATACATACTGTTTTAAAGGCACAGCAATCTGACCTTCCGTTTCCCAGAAAATGTCAACTCTTCTCTGATTGGATAGTTTGAGGTCGCCGCCAATTTTTATAGAGCCCAAGTATTCAGGGGCAGTATCATGTATAATAACAAAATATTAGCTTTCGCAAAATAATTAACATTATCTTTGAGTTAAATTTATTGAATTAATTTAAAAAGTTTCCTGTAGACAGCCATCAGTCCTGTAACCTCTGAACACATGCACTGATCTGTTTAACAGAGCCAAATGCAGGCTGGAGTCACAGAGTAGAGGAGACAGAACAGCAGAGTTCACATGACTCCATGTCCAAAGTATATTAATACAAATAAATAGGGCTAATATTCCTGGTTTCTGCTAAAGATGTTGATGCCATAAAAGTGATGCCCATCTCATAAACTGGCATCCTTGTGATAAGGAGCTGAAATGACCAACACCCCTCCAAGCTAGGTGATCCTTACTCCGTGGAGTCAAGCGTAGAAGTTAAGTGACAATGTGCAAATACTACTGTCCCATTTTCGGGTGAACTAAATATGCAAGAGTAGTCTTACACACTTTATAACACAGGGTGTGTATCCTTTGCTGGACCGGCCGCTGAAAAAAAATAGGGGGCATAAATTAAGAGTACACCCACTTCTCCAGCCAGGCACAACTACACAACTGAAGTTAATGCAGTGAAGAAGACGAGAAGAGGCCGTGAAGAGAACACAACAGATTTACAGGTCATGTGAGCCATGTGAGTCTAGTTGTGTGCTACAGTGAGGTGACATGCGTGTCTCTTATAGGCATGCATGTCTCCTATAGGCATGCATGTCTCTTATAGGCATGCATGTCTCTTATAGGCATGCGTGTCTCTTGTAGGCATGCGTGTCTCTTATAGGCATGCATGTCTATTATAGGCATGCGTGTCTCTTATAGGCATGCGTGTCTCTTATAGGCATGCATGTCTCTTATAGGCATGCGTGTCTCTTATAGGCATGCATGTCTCTTATAGGCATGCATGTCTATTATAGGCATGCGTGTCTCTTATAGGCATGCGTGTCTCTTATAGGCATGCATGTCTCTTATAGGCATGCATGTCTCTTATAGGCATGCATGTGTCTTATAGGCATGCATGTCTCTTATAGGCATGCATGTCTCTTATAGGCATGCATGTGTCTTATAGGCATGCATGTCTCTTATAGGCATGCATGTCTCTTATAGGCATGCATGTGTCTTATAGGCATGCATGTCTCTTATAGGCATGCGTGTCTCTTATAGGCATGCGTGTCTCTTATAGGCATGCGTGTCTCTTATAGGCATGCATGTCTCTTATAGGCATGCATGTGTCTTATAGGCATGCATGTCTCTTATAGGCATGCGTGTCTCTTATAGGCATGTGTGTCTCTTATAGGCATGCATGTCTCTTATAGGCATGCATGTCTCTTATAGGCATGCATGTCTCTTATAGGCATGCGTGTCTCTTATAGGCATGCGTGTCTCTTATAGGCATGCGTGTCTCTTATAGGCATGCATGTCTCTTATAGGCATGCGTGTCTCTTATAGGCATGCGTGTCTCTTATAGGCATACATGTCTCTTATAGGCATACATGTCTCTTATAGGCATGCATGTCTCTTATAGGCATGCATGTCTCTTATAGGCATGCGTGTCTCTTATAGGCATGCGTGTCTCTTATAGGCATACATGTCTCTTATAGGCATACATGTCTCTTATAGGCATGCATGTCTCTTATAGGCATGCATGTCTCTTATAGGCATCCGTGTCTCTTATAGGCATGCATGTCTCTTATAGGCATGCATGTCTCTTATAGGGATGCATGTCTCTTATAGGGATGCATGTCTCTTATAGGCATGCATGTCTCTTATAGGCATGCGTGTCTCTTATAGGCATGCGTGTCTCTTATAGGCATACATGTCTCTTATAGGCATGCGTGTCTCTTATAGGCATGCGTGTCTCTTATAGGCATACATGTCTCTTATAGGCAAACATGTCTCTTATAGGTGTCTCTTATAGGCATGCGTGTCTCTTATAGGCATACATGTCTCTTATAGGCATACATGTCTCTTATAGGCATACATGTCTCTTATAGGCATGCATGTCTCTTATAGGCATACATGTCTCTTATAGGCATACATGTCTCTTATAGGTGTCTCTTATAGGCATGCATGTGTCTTATAGGCATGCATGTCTCTTATAGGCATGCATGTCTCTTATAGGCATACATGTCTCTTATAGGCATGCATGTCTCTTATAGGCATGCATGTCTCTTATAGGCATACATGTCTCTTATAGGCATGCATGTCTCTTATAGGCATACATGTCTCTTATAGGCATACATGTCTCTTATAGGCATGCATGTCTCTTATAGGCATGCATGTCTCTTATAGGCATACATGTCTCTTATAGGCATGCGTGTCTCTTATAGGCATACGTGTCTCTTATAGGCATACATGTCTCTTATAGGCATGCATGTCTCTTATAGGCATACATGTCTCTTATAGGCATGCGTGTCTCTTATAGGCATGCGTGTCTCTTATAGGCATGCATGTGTCTTATAGGCATGCATGTCTCTTATAGGCATGCATGTCTCTTATAGGCATGCGTGTCTCTTATAGGCATGCATGTCTCTTATAGGCATGCATGTCTCTTATAGGCATGCATGTCTCTTATAGGCATGCATGTGTCTTATAGGCATGCATGTCTCTTATAGGCATACATGTCTCTTATAGGCATACATGTCTCTTATAGGCATGCATGTGTCTTATAGGCATACATGTCTCTTATAGGCATGCATGTCTCTTATAGGCATGCATGTCTCTTATAGGCATACATGTCTCTTATAGGCATGCGTGTCTCTTATAGGCATGCATGTCTCTTATAGGCATGCATGTCTCTTATAGGCATCCATGTCTCTTATAGGCATGCATGTCTCTTATAGGCATACATGTCTCTTATAGGTGTCTCTTATAGGCATGCGTGTCTCTTATAGGCATACATGTCTCTTATAGGCATGCGTGTCTCTTATAGGCATACATGTCTCTTATAGGCATGCGTGTCTCTTATAGGTGTCTCTTATAGGCATGCATGTCTCTTAAAGGCATGCATGTCTCTTATAGGCATGCGTGTCTCTTATAGGCATGCATGTCTCTTATATGTGTCTCTTATAGGCATGCATGTCTCTTATAGGCATGCGTGTCTCTTATAGGCATACATGTCTCTTATAGGCATACATGTCTCTTATAGGCATACATGTCTCTTATAGGCATGCGTGTCTCTTATAGGCATACATGTCTCTTATAGGCATACATGTCTCTTATAGGCATGCATGTCTCTTATAGGCATGCATGTCTCTTATAGGTGTCTCTTATAGGCATACATGTCTCTTATAGGCATGCATGTCTCTTATAGGTGTCTCTTATAGGCATGCATGTCTCTTATAGGCATACATGTCTCTTATAGGCATGCATGTCTCTTATAGGCATACATGTCTCTTATAGGCATGCGTGTCTCTTATAGGCATGCATGTGTCTTATAGGCATGCATGTCTCTTATAGGCATACATGTCTCTTATAGGCATGCATGTGTCTTATAGGCATGCATGTCTCTTATAGGCATACATGTCTCTTATAGGCATGCATGTCTCTTATAGGCATGCATGTCTCTTATAGGCATACATGTCTCTTATAGGCATGCATGTCTCTTATAGGCATACATGTCTCTTATAGGCATGCATGTCTCTTATAGGCATGCATGTCTCTTATAGGCATACATGTCTCTTATAGGCATGCATGTCTCTTATAGGCATGCATGTCTCTTATAGGCATACATGTCTCTTATAGGCATGCATGTCTCTTATAGGCATGCATGTGTCTTATAGGCATGCATGTCTCTTATAGGCATACATGTCTCTTATAGGCATACATGTCTCTTATAGGCATGCATGTCTCTTATAGGCATGCATGTGTCTTATAGGCATGCATGTCTCTTATAGGCATGCGTGTCTCTTATATTCATGCGTGTCTCTTATAGGCATGCATGTCTCTTATAGGCATGTGTGTCTCTTATAGGCATGCATGTCTCTTATAGGCATGCGTGTCTCTTATAGGCATGCATGTCTCTTATAGGCATGCATGTCTCTTATAGGCATGCATGTCTCTTATAGGCATGCGTGTCTCTTATAGGCATGCGTGTCTCTTATAGGCATGCATGTCTCTTATAGGCATGCATGTCTCTTATAGGCATACATGTCTCTTATAGGCATGCATGTGTCTTATAGGCATGCATGTCTCTTATAGGCATACATGTCTCTTATAGGCATGCATGTCTCTTATAGGTGTCTCTTATAGGCATACATGTCTCTTATAGGCATACATGTCTCTTATAGGCATGCATGTGTCTTATAGGCATGCATGTGTCTTATAGGCATGTGTGTCTCTTATAGGCATGCATGTCTCTTATAGGCATGCATGTCTCTTATAGGCATGCATGTCTCTTATAGGCATGCGTGTCTCTTATAGGCATGCATGTCTCTTATAGGCATGCGTGTCTCTTATAGGCATGCATGTCTCTTATAGGCATACATGTCTCTTATATGCATACATGTCTCTTATAGGCATGCATTTGTCTTATAGGCATGCATGTCTCTTATAGGCATACATGTCTCTTATAGGCATGCATGTCTCTTATAGGTGTCTCTTATAGGCATACATGTCTCTTATAGGCATACATGTCTCTTATAGGCATGCATGTGTCTTATAGGCATGCATGTGTCTTATAGGCATGCATGTCTCTTATAGGCATGCGTGTCTCTTATAGGCATGCATGTCTCTTATAGGCATGCATGTCTCTTATAGGCATGCGTGTCTCTTATAGGCATGCATGTCTCTTATAGGCATGCGTGTCTCTTATAGGCATGCATGTCTCTTATAGGCATACATGTCTCTTATAGGCATACATGTCTCTTATAGGCATACATGTCTCTTATAGGCATGCATGTCTCTTATAGGCATGCATGTCTCTTATAGGCATGCGTGTCTCTTATAGGCATGCGTGTCTCTTATAGGCATACATGTCTCTTATAGGCATACATGTCTCTTATAGGCATGCATGTCTCTTATAGGCATGCATGTCTCTTATAGGTGTCTCTTATAGGCATACATGTCTCTTATAGGCATGCATGTCTCTTATAGGTGTCTCTTATAGGCATGCATGTCTCTTATAGGCATACATGTCTCTTATAGGCATGCATGTCTCTTATAGGCATACATGTCTCTTATAGGCATGCATGTCTCTTATAGGCATGCATGTGTCTTATAGGCATGCATGTCTCTTATAGGCATACATGTCTCTTATAGACATGCATGTGTCTTATAGGCATGCATGTCTCTTATAGGCATACATGTCTCTTATAGGCATGCATGTCTCTTATATGCATGCATGTCTCTTATAGGCATACATGTCTCTTATAGGCATGCATGTCTCTTATAGGCATACATGTCTCTTATAGGCATGCATGTCTCTTATAGGCATGCATGTGTCTTATAGGCATGCATGTCTCTTATAGGCATACATGTCTCTTATAGGCATACATGTCTCTTATAGGCATGCATGTCTCTTATAGGCATGCATGTGTCTTATAGGCATGCATGTCTCTTATAGGCATGCGTGTCTCTTATAGGCATGCGTGTCTCTTATAGACATGCGTGTCTCTTATAGGCATGCATGTCTCTTATAGGCATGCATGTCTCTTATAGGCATGCGTGTCTCTTATAGGCATGCATGTCTCTTATAGGCATGCGTGTCTCTTATAGGCATGCATGTCTCTTATAGGCATGCGTGTCTCTTATAGGCATGCGTGTCTCTTATAGGCATGCGTGTCTCTTATAGGCATGCATGTCTCTTATAGGCATGCATGTCTCTTATAGGCATGCATGTCTCTTATAGGCATACATGTCTCTTATAGGCATGCATGTGTCTTATAGGCATGCATGTCTCTTATAGGCATGCGTGTCTCTTATAGGCATGCATGTCTCTTATAGGCATACATGTCTCTTATAGGCATGCATGTGTCTTATAGGCATGCATGTCTCTTATAGGCATACATGTCTCTTATAGGCATACATGTCTCTTATAGGCATGCATGTGTCTTATAGGCATGCATGTGTCTTATAGGCATGCATGTGTCTTATAGGCATGCATGTGTCTTATAGGCATACATGTCTCTTATAGGCATACATGTCTCTTATAGGCATGCATGTGTCTTATAGGCATGCGTGTCTCTTATAGGCATGCATGTCTCTTATAGGCATGCATGTCTCTTATAGGCATGCATGTCTCTTATAGGCATGCGTGTCTCTTATAGGCATGCATGTCTCTTATAGGCATGCGTGTCTCTTATAGGCATGCGTGTCTCTTATAGGCATGCATGTCTCTTATAGACATACATGTCTCTTATAGGCATACATGTCTCTTATAGGCATACATGTCTCTTATAGGCATGCATGTGTCTTATAGGCATGCATGTCTCTTATAGGCATACATGTCTCTTATAGGCATGCATGTCTCTTATAGGTGTCTCTTATAGGCATACATGTCTCTTATTGGCATACATGTCTCTTATAGGCATGCGTGTCTCTTATAGGCATGCATGTCTCTTATAGGCATACATGTCTCTTATAGGCATGCATGTCTCTTATAGGTGTCTCTTATAGGCATACATGTCTCTTATTGGCATACATGTGTCTTATAGGCATGCATGTGTCTTATAGGCATGCATGTCTCTTATAGGCATGCGTGTCTCTTATAGGCATGCATGTCTCTTATAGGCATGCATGTCTCTTATAGGCATGCGTGTCTCTTATAGGCATGCGTGTCTCTTATAGGCATGCGTGTCTCTTATAGGCATGCATGTCTCTTATAGGCATACATGTCTCTTATAGGCATACATGTCTCTTATAGGCATGCATGTCTCTTATAGGCATGCATGTCTCTTATAGGCATGCATGTCTCTTATAGGCATACATGTCTCTTATAGGCATGCGTGTCTCTTATAGGCATGCATGTCTCTTATAGGCATACATGTCTCTTATAGGCATGCGTGTCTCTTATAGGCATGCATGTCTCTTATAGGCATGCGTGTCTCTTATAGGCATACATGTCTCTTATAGGCATGCATGTCTCTTATAGGCATGCATGTCTCTTATAGGCATACATGTCTCTTATAGGCATGCATGTCTCTTATAGGCATGCATGTCGCCGTGTACCTGCTCATCTCACACCTCACCACCCTCTGCCTCACTATAGTAGTACATGGTTGCATGTCGCTTGGTCGGCTAAGACCTAAAGCTGCTTTAGAGCAACCTAGCTCACCTCGCTTCACCTGCGTCTACAACACGGAACTGTGATTTGACGACTGAGTGTTTTTACTTTGTTATAGAGTGACAAGAAAATGAGGAGGTGGTCTAACATGGACCCTATATAGGCTACACCAGAGAGAGAGAGAGAGAGAGAGAGAGAGAGAGAATCTGTCACGTTGCCATCAGCACGACTTGCCTGTGAGGATCTGCCTGCCATTGCTAGAAGATCTTATCCATTTAGTCTAATGCTATGTACTTTCCCCAGCCAATTATTTATACACAAGTTAGTGGTAGACTGCTAGTAAATCCTACGAACTTGAAAGACCTACTTTTTTTCCACATATATTTTTCTATGCTACTGGCTAAACCTGTGAACTCAAGCTGGACAATTTCAAGCAAACTCTGATATTACAAGTCTTAGGAATAATGAATATACTATTACATAAGAGCAAATCTGAAGAAGCCCATCGTTCGCTCCTAAACTTTGTATCTCATGTAGCCTGAAGTAAAGGACACTTTTCTAGAGACTTGTGTGTGGCAAGAATTGATACTTTGCAACAGTTTTTCCTGCACTTACCAGCACCCTAAAAACATTTTTCAGCTGTGCAAGAGTTAATAAAATGTTAACGATACCAATGTATGTCGACATCATGTATGTCATAAATGTGAACCTTTCAGGAAATGAGAAAAACTGCCTTCTTTTCAGCTTGACCACCATTCTTTTTAATTTAATTTTTTAATTTTGATCCAATAGGTTTTGAAAGGTTTTCATCAGCCCAAGCATGGTAGAATTTTCTCAGCCAATTAGAGGAGCATGTGATCCTTCACCGTTAGAGATAAAGTAATAAGTAAGGGAGTGGAACGTTACCACATAGCTGCGTTGATGATCTTCATGACACACTCGTTGATGCACTGACACACGTTGACGAGCGGCGCTCCACGCTCTCCCATCTTCCCCAGCAGCAGGCCTGCACAGGAGAACACAAACATGCAGTCTTTATCAGTCTTTTTTACACTACTTTTCCCATTTTCCAATAATAGTGAAGACATCAAAACTATAAAATAACACAAATGGAATTATGCACTGGCCAAAAAAGTGTTAAATGAGCCAAAACTATATTATATTATTATATTTTAGATTCTAGTAGCTGCCCTTTGCCTTGATGGAAAGGCAAATACTTTGGAAAGAAATTCATACACAGGCATCAACTTCATTTAGATTTGTCTAACAAACAAATTTCAAGCATTTAGAAGCCTTTAGAATGGCTTTAAGAGAATGAAAAACATTGCATTCAATCAGGTGTATCCAGACTTCTGACTGGTAATAGTGTACATGTTCAGTTTGTGTACTAGGTCATGTGTGTGTGTGTGTGTGTGTGTGTGTGTGTGTGTGTGTGTGTGTGTGTGTGTGTGTGTGTGTGTGTGTGTGTGTGTGTGTGTGTGTGTGTGTGTGTGTGTGTGTGTGTGTGTGTGTGTGTGTGTGTGTGTGTGTGTGTGTGTGAGAGAGAGAGAGAGAGAGAGAGAGAGAGAGAGAGAGCACTGTGTATTATGACAGTTCCATGCACATGTGTCTTACCCATGGTGGCCGAGAAGATGACAATCCCCAGCACATTCATGCCCTTGCTGTTACCAGGGACGATCTTGTACTTGATGTCTGGAGCGGGAGTGATCTCCAGGAAGACAGGGTGCCCCAGCTGAGGGTGTTGGTAGTCGGGCATGACATACACATAGTTGGCCTGAGACTCTTTGACGCTGGAGCTCTGCACGATGGGCACCAGGTCTGTTCGGTACTTGAGTGGGCCGAGATAGAACACATACAGAGGTTGGTTAAAATGTGAAAAATAAAAACCTAGAATTATTGCATATAGTTCCAAGTTTTTTTATTATCATTTTCAGATCATAAAAGATTGTCCACTTACCTGTTGAAAAGTTGCTTCAATCAGATTTGATGGGATCATGTTCCTATAAAAGACAGGTGACAACTGTGTCAGATCCTATATCTTTAGCATACATGCAATTCAACTTATATTGTCTTACTAGTATTTCATTTCATTTTTCATCAAACAAAGGCTGAAGGGCAGGCAACCTGATTGTTCTAGTGTGGCGTGTAAAGAGTGGATGCCATTATTTCTGGCATGTTTGTTTAGATCTCCAGTGGCTGGATGGAAGGTTATGGAACCATATAAAAGGCTTAATAAGGCAGATCCTTCCTCCTGCTACAATGTGTTGTGCTGCTGTTACAAACTAATCAAAAGAGGCCATAATGTATGAAAAAAACTAGCTGTGACATTCTTAGAAGAGAAAATGTCATTACAATGCATGCTGTGGATGAAGTTATGTGAGGTAATGCCTGCCTGGATAACGGTAGCCAGTGGGTAGTGCTGTGCAGACCTCAAGAGACGCTCTAGCGACAGACACTATAGAGCCCATGGATTTTAGCCTCTGCTAGAGCATCCGCCTCCCATGCCGGAGGTTCCGAGTTTGATTCCCAGCTGTGGGGGACTACACAACACAGATTAACTGGTTGGTGTAAAAAAAAAAAAAAACATATGTCTGAATACTGAAAATATCTGAAAAAGTGAACTGATGTTATGTTTCGTTTGGCAGCTTTGATGCTGCTGGGATAAAAGGTGTCACTGCTGCAGTGACAGTGACATTGCAGTGGCTGGGCCAAATGAGTAACAGCTGTATTTTGCTCTGTTCTCTCTCTTCTCTCACCCCTCTCTCTCTTCTCTCTCTCTTCTCTCCCCACACTCCCATCTCTCTCTCTCTTCTCCCTTCACCTTCTCTCTCTCCACTCCCCTCTCTCCCTCCTCTCTCCACTCTCTCTCTCTCTCTTCTCCCTTCACCTTCTCTCTCTCCACTCACCTCTCTCCCTCCCTCTCTCCACTCTCTCACTCTCTTCTCCCTTCACCTTCTCTCTCCCCCCCTCTTCTCACTCTGATCTTCTCCCCTCCTTCTCATCTATGCTTGTTTTTTTATATGCTTTATACGATTGTTCAATTCTGTTTATTGATAGTGCTTAGCTAGATTTAGTTATAGGCACATTCCCTATAAAGCCCTCTGAGAGTGTGCTTTTATCTCAGAGAGAAGCCTTTAGATGTTCACAAGGTGGGAGGGCATATAGCCAGTGTCAGGTACTGGGTAGCTAGCCTAGGTAAACCCAGCCCCCACGTGACCTGCTCTCTCAGTTCCCAGTCACTAGCTAGTGACTGAGAACAGGTCTGAGAGCAGGTCACGTGGGGGATGGGTTTACCCAGGCTACTGGGTAGCAAGCCTCCAGGCAGCAAGCCTATCAAACGTGTAAGAGGAATGAAATGTACCTGGTACTTGACTGAACAGCGTCAGGCCACTGCTCTCTATAGGCTATAATCCAATCTAAGAAGGTATTATTGGATCTCTGACATGAATGCCCCGTGGTAAGCCTTTACACACACAGACCAGAATGCAGGCTCGACGCAATAAAGTCAGAGTTCCCAGGGATCTTCTAAGAAAGTGGAGGCTTAACAGATCATGATATAATGACACTATTCTTAGCTGCTGGCGTAAGGGAGTGACGCTGCAACTATTCTTTGTTGTCACTTTAGTCACACCATTGGACGAAAGCCTCACAAGTGATCTCAGGTAGGCCTACTTTTGTCTTTGGCTCTCCAGCTAGTTTATTTTCTCATACATGTTTGGTATGGCTTTTTTTCTCTACCTCCTTTCAGGAACCAGAGTTTCTGTAAGGTCCACAAAACAAAGGAATAAAATGGTCGATTAAAAGAAACCACTTTTTTTTCTTTTTTTCTTTTTCTTTTTTTTAAAGACAGGCCTAGAATATCTTTTGTTTGGGAACTGGAAGGGTTATTCATGTTTACTTTAGTGATTATTAACATTAGGATTAGCATTATAGCACTTTGACATTCCCTATAATGAAAAGTAGAGTAGCCTACAAATAAAATTAATTACGTATTATGTATTATGTATTATGATCAGGAGGCTTTACTGGATGAGTGATTTCTGACTGCCTGGAAATATTATGTCAACACCCGAGGGTCAGACTGAGCAGACTGATCCCTTCAGAGTTTGGGAGGTCACTAGGTTTGAAAAGGATCTCTGCTGGATTTACATGGCTCTGTACTGGTTTTCCTAGGTGTTAACGGGTGTTATGCGGCAAATCCTCATCTGTGAAATCAACACTAATAAGATAGAGCATAGAAAATCTGGTATTACCACGTCTTCCTGAAAAGCCTGTGGAGGGGATTTCATCTAACCTCAGCAGAACAGTTGTGAAATACCTTTTCCAGCCATCAGATCTTTTCTAAAAATAGCACAGACCCCAGGTGAGTTACTGTATTCAGCTTACAGGGCTGCCCATGTGAGTTATTCATCTTACAGAGCTGCTCAACAGCTCTTTGTGTCTTTAATGCAACCCACTCTCACCCCATGGCGTTCCCTGTGGTTAAAATAAACATCTCCGTATAAAAAAGGCAGAGCGGTCTGTCTGTCTGTGAGTGTGTGTGTGTGTGTGTGTGTCTGTCTGTGTGTGTGTGTGTGTGTGTGTGTGTGTGTGTGTGTGTGTGTGTGTGTGTGTGTGTGTGTGTGTGTGTGTGTGTGTGTGTGTGTGTTCTTTGCATATCTTAAGAACCGTTCTTCTGATTGACTTCACACTTGGTGGGTTTTCCGGGACCCTGAGGATGCGTGTTGTCAGGTGCAATATTAATACATTTTGATGAAGCTACACTTTGACGCCAGGACGTAGCCTGGTAAACCATCCAGGACGTAGCCTGGTAAACCATCCAGGACGTAGCCTGGTAAACCATCCAGGACGTAGCCTGGTAAACCATCCAGGACGTAGCCTGGTAAACCATCCAGGACGTAGCCTGGTAAACCATCCGGTCACATGAACTCACATTTGTGTTTCATTCTGTGAGACCGACCGGCCTCTGGCCCGGGTAGGGCCTTTTCAGAATCCACAACGTGTACGGGCCAATCAGGGACCGGCCTCGTAGTTGACATCATTGGCAAGCATTAACGTCAACGTTCATTGAGTTTAAACAGCCATAAGTGCAGTTATTGCAGAAATAGACTCAATAACAACATTTAAACAAGAACAAGAGTGTGCAACAGCGGAGTTTCTCGGCGGAAAAAATGTTTTCGCCGTTCTTCCGAGTGGATTTGGATTTGACTGGATCCGACGCTGATTGAGGCTGACATTGATATTCTACATATCCCTGGTTTGCAGATACTGTATGTAAAATGCCAAGGTGTTATTCTGGAGACTGGGTTACCCTGACACCCAACCTGCACATTACCCTGACACCCAATCTGCACATTACCCTGACACCCAATCTGCACATTACCCTGACACCCAACCTGCACATTACCCTGACACCCAACCTGCACATTACCCTGACACCCAACCTGCACATTACCCTGACACCCAACCTGCACATTACCCTGACACCCAACCTGCACATTACCCTGACACCCAACCTGCACATTACCCTGACACCCAACCTGCACATTACCCTGACACCCAACCTGCACATTACCCTGACACCCAACCTGCACATTACCCTGACACCCAACCTGCACATTACCCTGACACCCAACCTGCACATTACCCTGACACCCAACCTGCACATTACCCTGACACCCAACCTGCACATTACCCTGACACCCAACCTGCACATTACCCTGACACCCAACCTGCACATTACCCTGACACCCAATCTGCACATTACCCTGACACCCAACCTGCACATTACCCTGACACCCAACCTGCACATTACCCTGACACCCAACCTGCACATTACCCTGACACCCAACCTGCACATTACCCTGACACCCAATCTGCACATTACCCTGACACCCAACCTGCACATTACCTTGACACCCAACCTGCACATTACCCTGACACCCAACCTGCACATTACCCTGACACCCAACCTGCACATTCGAGAAAGTGTTTGTGCAGCAGCAGTGTTTGTGTGTGTGAGTGATACCTGATGAGTTTGAGCAGAGCAGCAGTGTTTGTGTGTGTGAGTGATACCTGATGAGGTCGAGCAGAGCAGCAGTGTTTGTGTGTGTGAGTGATACCTGATGAGGTCGAGCAGAGCATCAGCGGAGGTCATGACCGGCCCTGAGCCCACCTGGCTCCCCTCCTTCTCCCAGCCTGCCCCTGGTTGGATGATGAGAACCAGCACGATGCCCACGA
>NC_139625.1:53031870-53084370 GCF_964638095.1 Poromitra crassiceps | reverse complement strand
ACTTTTCTGGATAATTTAGCAGAACCTTTATGGCAAAGCAGAGTTTTATATTGGACAGCAGCTTGTTTCAAGTGCAGGAGGTTTTTGTACGGCCTCTTAAGGAGTTTGTATCACTGTGATACACTTTTGGTGGAGGCACCAAACTCATCGTTGACTGTAAGTACCAGAGATTTCTACTTTATATGACACATACTATATGAGTACATTTTGGAGAAGAAATCAAATTATAAAAATTTACTGTTTGCACTTTGTTCACATTCATTATTTGCTATTTTTCAGTTGAAGGTTGAGCACAGGTTGAAAAGAGATTCTGATGAAATCAATGTCTCTTCAATCTTGTACATAATTAAAGTTAGACATCTGCTATAACATGTATTTTCTAATACATTTATTTTCAAGGAGTATTTATTTAATGAGCATTGCCAACCAAGTAAAAAAGGTACAATTCCAGTTTAATTATGATTTCAGAAATTCACTTTTAGCTTTAAAGTTTCCCAAAAACAAATTGGCATTTATATTTTCTGTGGATGCCTTTAAAATACATTTATCGTTTTAAACTTAAACTTAAACTGGGTCAAGTGGGCGGGGCAACATAAGGTGAATAGCTTGTAACATTTCTTCATGGTTCATTAGCTGGTGAAAAGGAAGTGAAACAGACAGGGAAGAAGCTGTTTTAACTGTTGAAGCCAACAAACATTTACATTTCTGATACAAAAGTCATTGCAGCAGATAGGGATGGATTGTCGGATATGAACAGATCGAGATGTCATTATTGGTCATCATTTAGATTTTAGTCATTTAACTCATTGTGTAATTCTGAGTGACTTATGAGTGCATCCTCTCCTCTTCTCTTCACCTCTCTCCTCCCCTCTCCTCTCTCTCCTCCAGTGTGTGTGGTGCGGCCCACCCTGACCCTCCTCCCCCCTCCAGAGTGGAGCTGCAGCAGGACGGTGTGTGTGGCCAGCGGGGGCTTCCCCTCAGCCTGGAGGCTGGGCTGGAGGGTGGGGGGCAGCAACAGCCCCTCAGGGGTGTCACACAGCCTGGAGGTCCTGGGGAGGGACGGCCGCTACAGCTGGAGCAGCACCCTGAGCCTCCCTGCAGACCAGTGGAGGAAGGCGGGCTCAGTGAGCTGTGAGGCTGGCCTGAATGGCCAGACGCCTGTCACTCAAACCCTGGACCCTGACCGCTGCTCTCATTAGAGCTTTGGCAAAGTGTCTAGAAATGTTCTTCTGT
Organism: Poromitra crassiceps; assembly: GCF_964638095.1. Classification (NCBI taxonomy): domain Eukaryota; kingdom Metazoa; phylum Chordata; class Actinopteri; order Beryciformes; family Melamphaidae; genus Poromitra; species Poromitra crassiceps. The sequence goes on along the minus strand of NC_139625.1, from coordinate 53,083,137 downwards.
GATGAAGATGACTTGACTCAGGTTTTTCATTTTGTAACTTTCTACAGCATCCTTACATTTGGTTTCAATTGGATTTTTGTCAAACTGAACTGTATTTGAGGTGTTTCATTCCAAAATAAAGTTGTATCAAAATTGTGGCAGAAATTCATTACCATAACTAAAATAAAGGGTAACCCTTTATTTTACAGGTACCCTAGTTACATATGAACTATTTGTAATTACACATGAACACCAAATGTAATTACACAGTAATTACCAATAGTTATAAATGAAGTTCATATGTAGTTACATTGTAACAGACCTGTAAAATGGAGTGAGTCTGTTCAACTGTAGTTCATATGCACTTACATTGTAACAGACCTTGTGAAATGGAGTGAGTCTGTTCAACTGTAGTTCATATGTAGTTACATGGTAACGGACCTGTAAAATGGAGTGAGTCTATTCAACTGTAGTTCATATGTAGTTACATGGTAACGGACCTTGTACCATATGAACTACAGTTGAACAGACTCACTCCATTTTACAGGTCTGTTACAATGTAACTACATATGAACTACAGTTGAATAGACTCACTCTATTTTACAGGTCTGTTACAATGTAACTACATATGAACTACAGTTGAACAGACTCACTCCATTTTACAGGTCTGTTACAATGTAACTACATATGAACTACAGTTGAACAGACTCACTCCATTTTACAGGTCTGTTACAATGTAACTACATATGAACTTCATTTATAACTATTGGTAATTACTGTGTAATTACATTTGGTGTTCATGTGTAATTACAAGTAGTTCATATGTAACTAGGGTACCTGTAAAATAAAGGGTTACCAAATAAAGAATTGTATTATAACAAGTCCATCTCTGTGTTTGTTATTCATTCTGAGGCATCTCTCACTTGATCTTCCCAATATCCTGCTCCTACCAGCTCACTTGATGGCAAAGTTCAAGTCAGGTTTCTACTCTTTTTAATAGCACAAGGGATGCTTATCCGGTGTGTTGATAAACCTTTTACTCATGACTTTTGCAAATATCGAATACTGTAGTACATTTTTGGATGTGCAATAATTATATTGTTGAAATGTTGAGGAACAAATGTGTTTTTGTTATTGTCATTTATGTATATAGCACCTAGAAAGCATTCGATTTTCATTACTTTGTGTGAACTTTTCTTTATTAAGTTATAAAATTGTTGACCATCTGTTGCAATATTCTAGGAGAGGTAAAGCCTCACCAACCCATTCATTAAACAGTTGAGTTTCTCTGGGGATGTGAGTTTAAAACTGCCTGTTGAAAAATGTCTTCCAGCAGGTTTCAGTATTATTTCGAGTCACTGTGGTTCTGCTTGATGACATGTGTGCAGGGCCAGAGTGCTGTGTTCAGTGGACCATGGTCTCCACATCACAGTCTCTTCCATAAGCCTCAGCACCTGCAGCGAGCTGTTTTCAATGCAAGCAATCTGAAGGAGGTTTTTGTATGGCTCCAAATCACTGTGTGAACACTCCTCTACCATGATCACCAAGACAGTGGTAATCTCCAATATCGTCAGCCTGAACACCATTGATGGTTAGAGTGTAGTGAGAACCAGATCTACTGCCACTGAATCTAGATGGAGTTCCTGAGTTGAGAGTTGATACTTGGTATATAAGAAGTTTAGGAGGCTCTCCAGGTTTCTGAAGGTACCAGCTGAGATCAGCAGCAATATCTGAACTCCCTGTGGCGCTAATGGACACAATCCCTCCAAGACTAACAGACTTGGATTTGTCAGACTGAGTCAGAAATTTGTTGGCAGAAGACTCTGAAAGAAATAAGTGAATATGAGTCAGTACAGCACAGCAGTGTATAGGGAGAAGAGAGAAATAGAAAGCAGATTTTTAAGTAAAGGGCAAGTAGATGGATAGGAATTGCACCACATAGAAATATCGGAACAATATTAGTTATGTTCAAAAATGCTCACCCTGACTCAGGAAAACCAACATGACAAGCAGAGCGATTGGCAACATCATCCTGCAGTTTTAGGTGAGAGTGCATGGAAACAGTTCAGACTTGCTGTGATATAAGCATTTAAACTCAGAGGAGCAGTGATGCATAACATTCATGCAAAATACATGGTAGGCAAACACACACCTGTTCCTGTGAAACAGAAGAGGGAGAGGTGAGGTGGAGGAGAGTGAGAGCACATCCCTTCCTGTGTTTTTCTCTGCTGTTTCTCTGTCATTGCAACTATTAGCCTGTCCTTTTTACAGTACTCCATCCTTGTCCATGTGTCCATATCACACTGAACAGAGCTCGCTTCCCCCAGCAGCTTTTGGTTATCTTCTACTGTTGCACCACAGAAAGCAAGCATTATTACCATTTATACCATGGTCTGGGTGAATACTCGATTCTGATTGGCTGCAAGGTGTCCATTAAAAAGTGATATTGTACAGTGATAATGGACACCTAGCTAAATGGTCTGTTCACCGTTCATATCAATGCGCCATAGTTTCATCAGTGTTATCAGGAGAGCAGTTTGAGCTCTATACCCCCGTTAAGGGTTAATATGACAATTTTGGATGTTGAGAAAAAATTTGACTCGGTCAAAGTAAGTATTTAAATCACCCCTGTGTGCTCAGTTTATCAAAAATAACTCTTATTTACAATTTTGATTTTCGTTTCGGAGATTTTTAACCTCGCGTCACCAGGCTCTTCTCGGCGACAAAGAGGATATTTCCCTCGGCTCGTGCACGAGCGGGGGCGAGCCCTTTGAGAGAGAGAGAGAGAGAGAGAGAGAGAGAGAGAGAGAGAGAGAGAGAGAGAGAGAGAGAGAGAGAGAGAGAGAGAGAGAGAGAGATGCATGCAGTGCGAGTATGAGTGCGAGCCCCCGCTGCACTTTTCACTTCCTGAAACTCTTCGCTCTTAAATGTTAATATACTTGGCCAATACGTATCTATCATACAAAATAAAGCAAGCAGCCAAACGGTAATGTCTTAATTTAATGTAGAACGCAAAACATCGTTAAACCTGCATTCCTGTGATAAAGTTAACGTTTGAGTCGGCTTTAAAACGGAGATTGGTGGAGGTGGGAGGGACTATTTTATTTCGTGGAAGACTGATTTACAGTATGAATAACAGACATTTAGCCATTTAGATTGCTTTATTTATTACACATGGAAATATAAATGACTGGTCTTATTGTTTTGTTGGCAAGTGACCATGGTATAAGCGGGTTAATGCCCTTCGAGGTGTACATTATCACTTTTTAAGGGACTTCGCGGAGGCAAACCATCCTCGGCTTCGCCTCGGACGGTTCACGCCTCCGCGTCGTCCCTTAAAAAGTGATAATGTACACCTCGTCGGGCATTAACCCTTACGTAGTAGCTACAACAGTGTTACACCAGCTGCACTGTTGTTGGCCAGAAAGACCAGCAGCAGGTACAGAAGACAGCCCAGCATTATCATCGAAGCTCTACTCCCAGACCTGGAAACAGTTCTGGGAGGAGGAAAGCTAGATGAGCCGCTGCTTTCAGAAGGCATGCAGACACTGTTTGCTTGTTCCTGTAACATCTAGCAAATGCTGAGGGTCCATATAATATATGCCCCAACAACCAGACTAAAAAAACATTTTCTGTTCAGGAGCTGTCACCAGGCTTTCACTCACTCACAATTCCCCATTGAAGAGTGAAAAGAATATTAATCTGTGTCCTCTAATATTTTGGAAAATGAATATCAGTTTTTACAGGTTTTACAATAGATCTAAATATGCAGTACATTACTTTCACTGGCATGCCGTGCTTTTAGGGGTGTCACGATACACTCAGTTCACGATACGATACGTATCACGATACTGGGTTCACGATAACGATACGATACGATACGATTTTAACAATATTTTTTTAAACTTGAATAATGACAATATATGACTGGAAAAGTAGTATTTTATTTGAAATGCACAAATACAAAACATGCTGTTGTGGGAAATTGTTATTACAATAACAACTAGAAAAAACATGAGATTGGAGATAAGGCTTATCTTGAAATAGAATGAGTTACACCGTCACTTAGATTTACTTTGAACTAAAAGGTTTCTCCGCAGTATAAATTCTCATTATGCATCTTCAGTTTTTCTTCAAACTCAAACAACAAGACTTTTCTTAATCTATTTTTTATGCATCTTCAGTTTTTCCTGTCAAGTAAACAGTTTTGCCAGAAACTCAATTGAATGGTTTCTCTCCTGTATAACTTCTCATGTGTCTCTTCAGAGACTTGTTCAACTGAACTACTTTCCACACATTGAACTTCAACAAACAAAGACGTTTCTTAGTCTATTTTTTGAAGATTTTTTTTTTTTTTTTTTTGCGATATGAGATTTCATCTCAACGATACATATCGTGACGTTTTACTATCGCGAAATTTCGTGGGACGATATATTGTGACACCCCTACGTGCTTTACATTTACATTATGTCAGAATAATTTATATATACCTTTATATTATTTGAATGTTTTCACACGGATAGTCTAATGTTGATGCAGTAAGTTAATAACACAACCTTTTGTAGTATTTTGTTGCATAATCTTAATCATATTAATCTGGTATTGTAATGCGCAGGAGCCTGGGCTGCTGGTGGTCTCTGCTGCTGCACTCACAGTATCTTTATCAGTGTTGGGCTGTACATGTTTGTTTGTCACATATGGGTGTTGTGTGCTCACTGTTGTGTGAAGGAGGTTTTTGTACGGCGTCTTAACCAGCTTCAATCACTGTGGTACACGTTTGGTGGAGGAACCAAACTCATCCTAAACAGTAAGTCTCAATTTTCTATGATCTGTGAAAATGGCTTTTAAGATATAATTGCTGAAACTGATGAAATGCAAAACTGTTTCTCAGGAATATAATATTACTGTTCTATATAGCTAAGATAAGAAAAGTAAAATTTGCCCTTGATGTTAGCATACATCATTTTTAATTTTGAAAAGACTCTTCCATTTAAAAATTAGAACAACTTTACTTGAAGAAAAGATTTACCTTCAGTGCATGGGGAGGTTTAACAGATTAGGGAAGAAAATAATACTACTAATTGCCATGGTTAGTGACAGGAAAAAATACTGCTGTACGAGATAACTTTAAAATTTTATTATTTCTTTGTTAATTGTCATTGAAGATTAGAGACAATTTTGCTATTATGATAGCAACCAACCATTTAACATATTTGAAAAGTTGCTGATAACGCTGCCAATTGTGAACATATTTTAGTCAAATTGCTATGAAATTTTGAATAATTTTATTCATGTCATCTGATTTTTTTTAATAACAGTCTGTAAATTGGAATTACTTCTGTTCAATTTACAGTCGATGTGTCTCTAAAGAAATGCACAACAGTAATTTAAATTGCTAATTTTATATTGCTGAATTTGAAAATTTCCATAGGTTAAATTACTTATATTGAAAAAAGGGGAATTTTATTTTCTCTAATAATCAATATTGTGTGATGGATTAGTGTTAAACTAACTTGAATACAGCCAACATACTTCAGTGTTAAACTGTCATTCAGCATAACTGCCACCTGTCCAGCTGTGTGTTGTACAGCAACAGTGAATCTCATGTGTCTCTCTGCTCTCCCTCTACAGTAGCTGGCCCCATGGTCAGGCCCTCAGTCTCTCTGCTTCCCCCCTCCTCTGAGGAGCTCTCTGGGGGCTCGGCCACACTGGTCTGCCTGCTGACTGGCTACTCTCCTCAGGGAGCCGTGGTGAGCTGGGAGGTGGACAGTACAGAGGTGATAGAGGGGGTCCTGACCAGCTCAGAGGAGGAGGAGAGTGGACGCTACAGGAGCAGCAGCACCCTGACCCTGAGCCAGGACCGCTGGATGGAAGGAGAGCTGTACTCCTGCAGGGTGCTCCATCATGACCACACCCAGACCCAGTCCCTCCACAGGAGCCAGTGTGAGGGCTAGGGGGGCTGGAGGAAGCTGCAGGACAGGAGGAGGGACAACAACACCTGTTACTCTCATCTACACAGATTTAATGTTAGAGTCAGATAAAGCTTTGTGCAATAGAGAATTACACTGCTATTGTATTGGATAAAACAGCTTGGTAGTGTGTGTTAAGTTGCTAGATGTGAGTGTGCTTGATAACTGCCATGTTGATGATTGATTGCTAATAAAGCTTACTCTGATCAATAACACGATGAACTGTATCAGTCATTATTACCTTTATGGACAGCACTCAGAAATTAAATGGATTCATTTATATAATTTCTATTGATACACCATCTCCTCTGTGGAAAATTAACATCTTGGATGTAAATGATCATGCAAATCTTAGTTTCACTACAGATAAAGACTTTTCTGGATAATTTAGCAGAACCTTTATGGCAAAGCAGAGTTTTATATTGGAGAGCAGCTTGTTTCAAGTGCAGGAGGTTTTTGTACGGCCTCTTAAGGAGTTTGTATCACTGTGATACACTTTTGGTGGAGGCACCAAACTCATCGTTGACTGTAAGTACCAGAGATTTCTACTTTATATGACAAATACTATATGAGTACATTTTGGAGAAGAAATCAAATTATAAAAATTTACTGTTTGCACTTTGTTCACATTCATTATTTGCTATTTTTCAGTTGAAGGTTGAGCACAGGTTGAAAAGAGATTCTGATGAAATCAATGTCTCTTCAATCTTGTACATAATTAAAGTTAGACATCTGCTATAACATGTATTTTCTAATACATTTATTTTCAAGGAGTATTTATTTAATGAGCATTGCCAACCATGTAAAAAAGGTACAATTCCAGTTTAATTATGATTTCAGAAATTCACTTTTAGCTTTAAAGTTTCCCAAAAACAAATTGCCATTTATATTTTCTGTGGATGCCTTTAAAATACATTTATCGTTTCAAACTTAAACTTAAACTGGGTCAAGTGGGCGGGGCAACATAAGGTGAATAGCTTGTAACATTTCTTCATGGTTCATTAGCTGGTGAAAAGGAAGTGAAACAGACAGGGAAGAAGCTGTTTTAACTGTTGAAGCCAACAAACATTTACATTTCTGATACAAAAGTCATTGCAGCAGATAGGGATGGATTGTCGGATATGAACAGATCGAGATGTCATTATTGGTCATCATTTAGATTTTAGTCATTTAACTCATTGTCTAATTCTGAGTGACTTATGAGTGCATCCTCTCATCTCCTCTCCTCCTCTCTCCTCCCCTCTCCTCTCTCTCCTCCAGTGTGTGTGGTGCGGCCCACCTTGACCCTCCTCATCCCCTCCAGAGTGGAGCTGCAGCAGGAGGGTGCCACACTGGTATGTGTGGCCAGTGGGGGCTTCCCCTCAGCCTGGAGGCTGGGCTGGAGGGTGGGGGGCAGCAACAGCCCCTCAGGGGTGTCACACAGCCTGGAGGTCCTGGGGAGGGACGGCCGCTACAACTGCAGCAGCACCCTGAGCCTCCCTGCAGACCAGTGGAGGAAGGCGGGCTCACTGAGCTGTGAGGCCGGTCTGAATGGCCAGATGCCTGTCACTCAAACCCTGGACCCTGACCGCTACTCTGATTAGAGCTTTGGAAAAGCATCTAAAAATGTTCTTCTGTGCTGAAGATGACGACTCAGGTTTTTCATTTTGTAACTTTCTACAGCATCCTTACATTTGGTTTGAATTGGAATTTTTTCAAACTGAACTGTATTTCACATGTTTCATTCCAAAATATAGTTGTATAAAAATTGTGGCAGAAATGCATTACCATAACCAAAGAAAAAGAAACAAAAAAAGAATTATAAGTTCATCTCTGTGTTTGTTATTCATTATGAGAGATGTCCACTTGATCTTCCCAATATCCTGCTCCTACCAGCTCACTTGATTGCAAAGTTCAAGTTTCTACTCTTTTTAATAGCACAAGGGATGGTTATCAGGTGTGTTGATAAAACGTTTACTCTTGACTTTTGCATATAGAGAATACTGTAGTACATTTTTTGATGTGCAATAATTATATTGTTGAAATGTTGAGGAACAAATGTGTTTTTGTTATTGTTGTTTATAGCACCTATAAAGCATTAGATTTGCATTACTTTGTGTGAACTTTTCTTTATTAAGTTATAAAACTGTTGACCGTTGCTATATTCTAGGAGAGGTAAAACCTCACCAACCCACTCATTAAAAAGTTGAGTTTCTCTGGGGATGTGAGTTTAAAACTGCCTGTTGAAAAATGTCTTCCAGCATGTTTCAGTATTATTTAGAGTCACTGTGGTTCTGCTTGATGACATGTGTGCAGGGCCAGAGTGCTGTGTTCAGTGGACCAGGTCTCCACATCACAGTCTCTTCCATAAGCCTCAGCACCTGCAGCGAGCTGTTTTCAAGGCAGGCAATCTGAAGGAGGTTTTTGTACGGCTCCAAATCACTGTGAACACTCCGCCATGACCACCAAGACAGTGGTAATCTCCAATATCGTCAGCCTGAACACCACTGATGGTTAGAGTGTAGTGAGAACCAGATCTACTGCCACTGAATCTAGATTGAGTTCCTGAGTTGAGAGTTGATGCTTTGTATATAAGAAGTTTAGGAGGCTGTCCAGGTTTCTGAAGGTACCAGCTGAGATCAGCACCAATATTTGAACTTCCTGTGGAGCTAATGGACACAGTCCCTCCAAGACTAACAGACTTGGATTTGTCAGACTGAGTCAGAAAGTTGTTGGCAGAAGACTCTGAAATAAAGAAGTGAAATATGAGTCAGTAGAACAGCAGTGTATAGGGAGAAGAGAGAAATAGAAAGCAGATTTTAAGTAAAAGGCAAGTAGATGTATATGAATTGCACCACATAGAAATATCAGAACAATATTAGATATATGTTCAAAAATTCTCACCCTGACTCAGGAAAACCAACATGACAAGCAGAGCGATTGGCAACATCATCCTGCAGTTTTAGGTGAGAGTGCATGGAAACAGTTCAGACTTGCTGTGATATAAGCATTTAAACTCAGAGGAGCAGTGATGCATAACAGTCATGCAAAATACATGGTAGGCAAACACACACCTGTTCCTGTGAAACAGAAGAGGGGGAGGTGAGGTGGAGGAGAGTGAGAGCACATCCCTTCCTGTGTTTTTCTCTGCTGTTTCTCTGTCATTGCAACTATTAGCCTGTCCTTTTTACAGTACTCCATCCTTGTCCATGTGTCCATATCACACTGAACAGAGCTCGCTTCCCCCAGCAGCTTTTGGTTATCTTCTACTGTTGCACCACAGAAAGCAAGCATTATTACCATGTAGTAGGGGTGTCAAAATTAATCGTATAATCGATGCATCGCGATGCGGACGTGTGAATCGAATCGAATCGTTGACAGATGAATCGTTTAAATCGTTTATGTTTAAATTTCTGTTGACATTCAGATTTTAAAGCACTTTAAAGTAAAAAAGGGACTTGATATTTATCTGACTGCTTGTATTAATTGATGAAAAAGTAGCCATGTGCAGTAAAAATATAGAAAATTGAGGATTTGATACTTGGAGCTGCAATACTGTTGGAGCTGTATCGAGATGCATCGTGGAATCGAATCATTGACAGATGAATTGTAATCTAATCAAATCGTGAGGCCAGGAAGATTCACAGGCCTACCATGTAGTAACAGTGTTACACCAGCTGCACTGTTGCTGGCCAGAAAGACCAGCAGCAGGTAGAGAAGACGGCCCAGCATTATCATCGAGGCTCTACTCCCAGACCTGGAAACAGTTCTGGGAGGAGGAAAGCTAGATGAGCCGCTGCTTTCAGAAGGCATGCAGACACTGTTTGCTTGTTCCTGTAACATCTAGCAATTGCCGAGGGTCCATATAATATATGCCCCAACAACCAGACTAAAAAAACACTTTCTCTTCAGAAGCTGTCACCAGGCTTTCACTCACTCAGAATTCCCCATTGAAGAGTGAAAAGAATATTAATCTGTGTCCTCTAATATTTTGGAAAATGAATATCAGTTTTTACAGGTTTTACAATAGATCTAAATATGCAGCACATTACTTTCACTGGCATGCCGTGCTTTACATTTACATTATGTCAGAATAATTGATATATACCTTTATATTATTTGAATGTTTTCACACATAGTCTAATGTTGATGCAGTAAGTTAATAACACAACCTTTTGTAGTATTTTGTTGCATATCTTAATCATATGAATCTGGTATTGTAATGCGCTGGAGCCTGGACTGCTGGTGGTCTCTGCTGCTGCACTCACAGTATCATCAGTGTTGGGCTGTACATGTTTGTTTGTCACATATGGGTGTTGTGTGCTCACTGTTGTGTGAAGGAGGTTTTTGTACGGCGTCTTAACCAGCTTCAATCACTGTGGTACACGTTTGGTGGAGGAACCAAACTCATCCTAAACAGTAAGTCTCAATTTTCTATGATCTGTGAAAATAGCTTTTAAGATATAATTGCTGAAACTGATGAAATGCCAAACTGTTTCTCATGAATATAATATTACTGTTCTATATAGCTAAGATAAGAAAAGTAAAATTTGCCCTTGATGTTAGCATACATCATTTTTAATTTTGAAAAGACTCTTCCATTTAAAAATGAGAACAACATCACTTGAAGAAAAGATTTACCTTCAGTGCATGGGGAGGTTTAACAGATTAGGGAAGACAATAATACTACTAATTGATTAGTGACAGGAAAAAATACTGCTGTACGAGATAACTTTAAAATTTAATTATTTCTTTGTTAATTGTCATTGAAGATTAGAGACAATTTTCCTACATTATGATAGCAACCAACCATTTAACATATATTTTGAAAAGTTGCTGCCAATTGTGAACATATTTTAGTCAAATTGCTATGAAATTTTGAATAATTTTATTCATGTGATCTGAAATAATTTTTTTAATAACAGTCTGTAAATTGGAATGACTTCTGTTCAATTTACAGTCGATGTGTCTCTAAAGAAATGCACAACAGTAATTTAAATTGCTAATTTTATATTGCTGAATTTCAAAATTTCCATAGGTTAAATTACTTATATTGAAAAAAGGGGAATTTTATTTTCTCTAATAATCAATATTGTGTGATGGATTAGTGTTAAACTAACCTGCATACAGCCAACATACTTCAGTGTTAAACTGTCATTCAGCATAACTGCCACCTGTCCAGCTGTGTGTTGTACAGCAGCAGTGAATCTCATGTGTCTCTCTGCTCTCCCTCTACAGTAGCTGGCCCCATGGTCAGGCCCTCAGTCTCTCTGCTTCCCCCCTCCTTTGAGGAGCTCTCTGGGGGCTCGGCCACACTGGTCTGCCTGCTGACTGGCTACTCTCCTCAGGAAGCCGTGGTGAGCTGGGAGGTGGACAGTACAGAGGTGATAGAGGGGGTCCTGACCAGCTCAGAGGAGGAGGAGAGTGGACGCTACAGGAGCAGCAGCACCCTGACCCTGAGCCAGGACCGCTGGATGGAAGGAGAGCTGTACTCCTGCAGCGTGCTCCATCATGACCACACCCAGACCCAGTCCCTCCACAGGAGCCAGTGTGAGGGCTAGGGGGGCTGGAGGAAGCTGCAGGACAGGAGGAGGGACAACAACACCTGCTACTCTCATCTACACAGATTTAATGTTAGAGTCAGATAAAGCTTTGTGCAATAGAGAATTACACTGCTATTGTATTGGATAAAACAGTTTGGTAGTGTGTGTTAAGCTGCTAGATGCAAGTGTGCTTGATAACTGCCATGTTGATGATTGATTGCTAATAAAGCTTACTCTGATCAATAACATGATTAACTGTATCAGTCATTATTACCTTTATGGACAGCACGCAGAAATTAAATGGATTTATAGTTTGAATTGATACACAATCTCCTCTCTGTGGAAAATTAACATTTTGAACATATAGGTTCCTAGTATAGAGGATGGGTCAAATGCAGAGGATGAATTTCCCCATGGGGATAAATAAAGGATAACTTAATTACTTGACTTAACTTAACTTAACTTAACTTAACATCTTGGATGTAAATGATCATGCACATCTTAGTTTCACTACCGTTTTCAACTGTGAATGGAAGTAAAAAATTAAACCCTTAGAGATCAAATAGACTGTGAAATATATTTTACTTTGATCATGGACTGTTTAATCAATATTTGTAAAGATGAGTATACTATTATCATAAAGTATTGAGACGTGAAGGTCCTCCCCCACAACAATGAGCTAAACCGTTCTAAATTATGAAATGTATAATAGAGAATATAATGGTTGTGTTTGGTGAGGTCAGACTCAGCTCTGTGTTCAGTGGTCTGTGTCAGTTCTGTTCTGTTCCCCTTCAGCAGCAATCTGACTGAGGGAGGTTTTTGTACGACTCCAAATCACTGTGTGAACAGATGGACACTGCTAATGTAATAGAAACTCTGACAGTAATAAACTGGTCATCTTCAGCCAGAGCTCCACTGATGGTCAAAGTGAACTTAGTGAAGTTAGTCCTGGTTCCACTGCCACTAAACTGAGCTGCTGTTCCTGATTCAAGTTGATTCACAAGTTTTATTAGGAGCTTAGGAGGCTCTCCAGATCTCTGTTGATACCAGTGCATGTTATTATTACTATAACAGCTGTGTTGGTTTTGCACGTCAGAGTGGCAGTGGATCCTGCTGTAACTCACTACTGGAGGCTGAGTCACAGTCACCTGACTGCTGGATCCTGAAAAGTGTTTGCTCATAAATGTATTAGGTGAATACATTAGGTGAATATATATATATATATATATATATATATATATATATATATATATATATATATATATATATATATATATATATATATATATATATCTATATATATATATATATATATAGATATATATATATAGATATATATATATATATATATATATATATATATATATATATATATATATAGATATATATAGATATATATATATATCTATATATATAGATATATATATATATATATACCAAACAAACTCATCCTAAAAAGTATCAACTAGGCTATGCTTGAAACTTGAATAGAATATGCAATAATTTAATTTAATTGACGGATTAAAAATGTTTTAAAACTTCTGACTTTGTGGCCCTTTTTTCTCTACTGTTTCTCTGTCATTGCAAAGTAACGGGCTGTTCCCATACATTGATCCAGGGCGTCCTCTGCTGCCAGCTAAGCGCATTAACAGCCACTCGCTTTGACACTAGATTCAAATAGAATAGATATGACAGGGCAGGGATGTCTTTAACCCACCTGTTTAGGTTAACATTAATCTTTAAATTGTTAGTAACCAAGATGGTATTATGCAAACTGATGTAGCCTACTTTACCTGAGGTTTGGGGTTTTAAGGAAAAAATCAGCATCGGTTGATATTTTTTTGGAAATATAATTGCTTTTTGATTAAATTGCTGGTTGTTGGCTTTATGGTAATGCCCGGAGGTAAAAGTTGACCAGCTTTTCTCCTTCAGAGAAAACAAAATATTATTATTATTATTATTATTATTATTATTATTATTATTATTATTATTATTATTATTAATAACATATCTATATACGTTTTCTTTCTTTCTTTACACAGTAGCTAGCCTACAAGCTTGTTTGAACAATAAAGCATGGTTCTTACCTTAAAATGATCATTTATGGATATTCAATTCGATCATTATAATAGCCTAAGTAAGAATTATCATGTGGGCCTACACATAAGTGTTTTTCTGTGTATTATCTTCTTCCAGGAGACCAAACAATAGGCTACATTGTTCCAAAGTAAATTTTCTGGACATCCCTTCCACAAAACCGTCGTTTTTATCACAATGCTGCATGTTGACCGGCGGAGTTCTCTGATTGGCCTGAGGTGTTTCAAACTCCTCCCACAATAGCAACGGAGCTCTCTGATTGGTCTGACGTCTTTCAAACTCCTCCCACCCTTGCTCGTGAGTCGGGAGACGGGGAGAGTCGACCACAGCCAGGCAGGCAGCAGCAGCTTTCGGGCAAGTTGTCAAATTACGGATTAGTAAAATCACGTGTTGGGTTGATATAAATCGTTCTCATCAGCACGGGGTTACATTTGGTTTTTCTGTTTTGTGTAGACCACAGGTTGGTTCAGAGGCCCGAATTCAAGATGTTTGCCCAGATGAAGGACCGCTGCACGACTCTGCTGTACGAGAAGAACTTTGTGACTGACCAGCTGGCAACGCTGGAGCAAAAAACCGGAGTTCGGAGAGAATATATCGCCGCGGGTACGTTAAAAGTAGCCTAAGCAAACTCATTCTTGTATGGAGAAACTGTGAATGAGATTGGTCTTGCCCCGGGTGGATCACCATGTCGGACCCTAGTTATGTAAGCCCACCCTCGGCCAACCAACCAGCTCAGCACATTCTCGCTCCAGTTGGGTCATTATCACTTGTAGCCTATCTTCTTGTTACCTTCAAGTGGCAAGTGTTTCTGCAGGCACACGAACTACCTCTGGCAGGAGTTGTCTACCCTGGCACTTTAATTTCACTTGTATGGTTTCCTGTAATTTTGCTGTATCATTTTATTACCCTCTTTAGATTTGAATGCCAAAGTTCATTAAACTCAGGCCTTTATGATACTAGATTAGTCACTTCCATATTCATACCTACACCCATATCAGAATATTGGTGTGATTAAACTGCTGCTAATCGCCAGTGTCAACAGCTGGTCCCAGGGGTATTTTTAACTTTCCTGAAATATCCTGGCTGAGATGGAGGAAGAGGAAGACTAGTTTAGGATGACCTGTCACTGTCAGCTTTGGAGAGTTATGTCCTCTTGACACTGCTAGTAATCCGCTTGTGTAGTTGAAATCTTTTTGCAATTGTTCTTTGCTACCAGGGATTGTAGCCACTCAACCAGGATAACATGTTTGCCTGGGTCATCTACATTCAAACCCATTGCCTTTAGATCAAAATTGATCCACACAGCTATGGATCACATGCTTCACTTGGTTTGCACCCCTACTCTGATGTTCATTTTAGTAGCCCTTGTCAAGGACGCAGAAGATGTGAAATGCTATGGATATTGAACGCTACATGTGAAATTCTCTGTTGTGTGTGCATGGTCATGTGTTTGCAAATCCTTCCTTAGGGGTTTTTCCCTGCAGGTTGGGGTTTACTCCATCATCTAGGACTAGACAGCAGAGCAAATAGGCAGATCACCCCTGATCCTGAGGACTCTTCAAGGTTCAAGCAAACATCAAACCCACTGAAGTGTTCTCGATTAAGAGAGTGCATCCTTACTACCTGCAGGGCACAGTTACCCTATCAGGATCAATAACATATCACTTTATCAGGAACATTCAGTTCACATTCAGTCAAAGGTGTCAATTGCTATAGTTGACTAAACCCTGTGGTAGTTTCTGATTATATTGCCCTGAAAGCAAACACAACCAATCTAGTGCTCCCACACAAATGTACGGTATGTATAGTATTATATGGGAAATGCTATTTGACTCATCTCTGTTCTGCGTAATAAGGGTGAACCACAGAGAGCTGTCAAATTATACCATAACTGGACTTTTGCCATAACAGAAAACTTGGCTTGTGGTGACTGCAGTGTATATAAGCACTTTTTGGTCAAAGCCAACAGCTTGTGTGAAGAATTGCAACAGACATTTCCATCATGGGAGGACTTTAATGTTGGCTCAGTGTAACGTTTGTTGTTTAGATCAGTACTGGAGAGAAAAGTAGAGTGCGCACATCTGGGCACAACCGGGAGCATCCTAATTCCAGTGTGCGGACCTTATTTTATTTTTTATAGATCATTACTGGAACCGTAAGTCCATGCTGACTCTTATGACACTCTAAAGTGTGAAGAGTAATGGCAACCGGTGTAAAAAGGCCTACCCTCCTCTGTAGATGCAGCCAGGCTCTGCCTGAATTCATGGTTTCATAACCAATATGTATCCCACACTGTGCCCTCAACATCAAAGCATCACAAGACCTGCTGTTACACATAATTTGGGGTTTCAGCCCAGTTGGAATTACTGTAACAGTATGAGTCATACTTGACATGGTTACACAACTGCCTTGCTGACTCTGATGGCCCTTTGGCTGACTTTTGTTTTCCAACACAGCTCAAGAGGAGGACGTGTTTTCATTGAAGGCTGTAAATAAGACTGTCAAATGTTTTCGACAGTGACTTATGGGGCCTTTTCTTGGAGCTCTTCCGGAGTCGCTTACTGACAGTAGAGCTAGAAGAGATGGCTTGTAGGTTTTCAGATGGTTTTTCAGTTGAGAGGTTGGTAGTTCTAGTCACAAACATGTGTTTATGAGCCTGCAGTCGAGGGTAATAAAGCCTCAGGCAATGATTTCCCTATGCAAACCAGTTCCTCCTTTTGTGTCTTGTCCCTTTTATTTTTAACCAGTTTGACCAGTTCTGTCTCCATTAGAGAGACAGTGGGCACTGCACGGCAGACTGGCAAACTGCATGCAGATTTGAATGAGCTGCGACCAACAAAGCAAATGAGATGGTAAAAGTAGGTTGCCACAGTGTTAAAGGTCACCTCTTGTGCTTTGGATACCCACCTGATCATTGAATAAGTGTAGGCATTGTGTTAGGTATCTCATGATAGTTGGATTTTATATCAAATGTTGAGATCTGTAATTCTGTGTAGATTTGAATTGTCTGTGATGTTAGCTTATGCATCTACCCTACCCGAGGGTGGGCCTGCCATGTGTCTTGTCTAGGGAGTGAACGATGTAAAATATTATCGTTTATTGCGATAAAAACATGGCCATGCAGGAGAAATGCCTCACGCCTTGCCAAGGTTACAACGGTTGCATGCAGGCTTATATGCATACTAGTGTTCCTTCTGAGAGTGTTTAGTGCCAGTGGGCACATTGTCACACCTCTGCGAGCAAAACTAGCCAGAACATGCTGACAATTTTGCACTTCAATCTATCTTGAAAAGGATCACGGTTTGGCACATCTCACTCTAAGCCACAATGATCGAAAAGTGCCACCACAGTGTTCTGCTTTTTCTTTTTTCTTTCTTTTTTACTAAAACAGGTTCGATGTAGTACACTTTGACTCTATGCCACAGCGCCAGTTGGACTTCCGGTATGTTTTAGTGCCATTTTCAAGAGTTTGATGATTATCAGGATAATATTGTTAATTGCAATTATTTTGGCCAGGATAATTCTGACATGAAATCTTCATATCGTCCCATGCCTACTCTTGTCTTCTTTTTTTGCCTGTCTGTATGTGGAATCTTTCACATACTTGAGGTCTATAGATCAGGATATTTCACATGGCCACGCTAGCTTTGAGGTTCTCTCTGTAGTATTATCTCTGTATTATAGCCCATCTCCCCCACTGAATGGATTTGAATATCAGTGTTTGAGTTTTGGATTAGTGCTCCTCCATATCCTGTTGTTGTACTATCCTGGCATCCTGCTCTCTGACACGCCCCCTTCAGACTGATTTCATATGACTTGACATTTGCACTTGTTTGTCAAATACATGGGAAACCTTCCCCTTCCCTCCCTGTCCCTCCTCTCCCTCCTGTAACACCAGCGCTGCCCCTCCTCTCCCTCCTGTAACACCAGCGCTGTCCCTCCTCTCCCTCCTGTAACACCAGCGCTGCCCCTCCTCTTCTCTCTTGTCCAGGTGCCGTGGCTTTAGTTGGACTGTATCTTCTACTTGGACATGGAGCCTCACTTCTCTGCAACCTGATTGGCTTCATCTATCCAGCCTATTTCTCGTATGTATGAAGCTTAATTTCGACACACACACACACACAAATAAATATATATATATATATATATATATATATATATATATATATATATATATATATATATATATATATATCTCTATCAAGGGAAAAGTACTTGTGCACAATCCAAGCAGGGTCACATGCTGGTCACAGCAAGCAGGATCCAAAATACCATAAAAACAGTCTTTACAGGAACAAGTCCATACGAAGTTGACCGCACACTCCAGAAGAACAGGGTGACCAAAGTTGTATCAAATTATCATATTTATTTTATGAAGAACAACGCATTTCGCAGGCTTGCTGCTTCATCAGGTTCATACTTCGTATGGACTTGTTCCTGTAAAGACTGTTTTTATGGTATATATATATATATATAATGGAAAAACTGCATTTTTAAGGATGATGTAAAGGATGATGCATTTAAGTCAGACTTAGTGTGGCCTATGCATCCAATGTAAGAAATGTGGTTAAAAAACTAAATCTTTATTTTTCAGTGAACTAAATCTTTATTTTTCAGTGTTTTTTCCTTTTCTTTTCTCTCTCACTTCACTTCCATGACCCAAACATTCCTCACAATGTCGAAGGAAAGAGTGTAATTGGACGTTTTCTTTTTAATTTGACTTGATCCCTGCCATCAACGTTTTGCTTGTTCACTGTGTGTGTATCACTCCAAATTTTCACTGCGCCTCCTCCTGCTAGCTGCTGTTAGGCTACTCGCCCCACAATTGCCACAAAGTAAACCCATGCCTTGCGGCACATCGCTGCCTGCCTGCCTCTCAGTGGTTGGAAATATTACCGTTTCTGCTTGCTTGCTTGCTTGCTTGGGAACTACACTCGTGCAATCCTGGTGGAACTGTTTTTGTTTGCGGAGCGGAGGCAAGCCGCAAGCGAGACTAGACTTGACACAGCCCAGTGCAGGCAGCAGCAGCGGCATTCAGGAGCTGCGTGCTGGAAGCGCAAATCAGCCTACACACACAGCATGGATTAAAAACCACTGACAGCCAGGTCTAAAACACGGAACAATTTAGAAGCAATTTATGAGAGAGACTGTTGTTTATTAGTAATGACATAACGTCAGCCATGCATTTCCTTGTTGGAAATTATGGATCGACTGCACTCTGCAACAATCAGATTTTGATTGACAGGCAGCATGTCTTCCCCCAACGGCGTTCAGGCACCGAAAGTCTTACCGGAACTGCGCACCGGACGGTTCCGGCCCACTTTCACCAGTGCTTGTAAATTCAAGTAGGCAAAAGAAAAGAAAAATGCTACTTAAATCCAGCAGCTCAGACTCACAGTTGGAGACTCTTAATTGTGACCTTCTGTTCATTAGCTGACCTTAAACCTCCTTAATTGAACCTGTCCTCCTGTCCACTCAGCATCAAAGCCATTGAGAGCGAAAACAAGGATGACGACACACAGTGGCTGACCTACTGGGTTGTCTATGGGGTCTTCAGCATCGCAGAGGCCTTCTCTGACATCTTCCTCTCCTGGTTCCCCTTTTACTATGCTGGCAAGGTAGTTCAACCTTTTTGTCTTTTCTGCACGTTAATTTTGCACATTGGCCACCCCAAATGGCAGCAAGAGGTAACCGTTTGAAAAAATGAAACTTCAATACCCAGAAATCAAGTAATGTGACAGACAGCTGCACACAGCGCGAGAGGCAAAATACCTCATGCGGTTGTGTTCAGCATTATCTGGATGGAGCACTCGATTGCTGCTGTTAGACAGTTTTTATTTTACTGCAGCTTTGTGAAGTTCCTTTAACTGACACCAGAGTTTCATTTGGGGCATGGGATGCTCATTACTTTTGCAGCCCCATGTTGTGATTTAGGATAATGAGACTGCTGCCTAGTGCAACATTGTCAGCCAGGCCATGTAGCTTCTGATGTCAATAGGATTTTTCATGATTTTGAATTTGAAAATGGCTTGGTGGGAAATATTTTGCCAATTCTGAAAATGTGAAAAATAGGATTAAAAACAATGTATTTTTTTACTGTGTAGTGAGTGTTGGTAAAATGTAGAAATAATTGAAAACAACATCAATGGGGTCTTTTTAGTGTAGGAGTGTGTCAGCATTTTGGGTTCAGCATGTTTTAAATGTATATTCTTTGCTGTGCAGCATGTTAAGGATCTTACCACATGCTCCAACATACCATTTTGATAGTAATTGCTGCACCTACTGTCAGCATTGTCTGTTTTATTGAACAGATTTCAGACCTCAGCATCAAGTATACCATCTCTTTTGCACTCTCCCCACAGTGCCTGTTCTTGATATGGTGTATGGCTCCAGTGCAGTGGAACGGTGCAAACCTTTTGTACAAGCGTGTGGTCCGGCCTTTTTTCATGCAGCACGAGGCCACCATGGATAACATGATCAACGACCTGAGCAACAAGGCTAAGAACATGACAAAGGATGTCACCAAAGAGGGTGAGCCATTGAGTACATGCACATGTTGCAAAAACTAATCTCTCTAGATAAACCTGCACATCACCTGTTTACTATTAAAACCTTGGCAAAAACACTCTATTGTCTCATGAACCAGGTTTTTGCCTGGTAAAACACACTATTGTGTCATGAACCAGGTTTTAGCCTGGTAAAACACTATTGTCTCATGAACCAGGTTTTAGCCTGGTAAAACCATCCACCACCATTATGTTTGGCTCAATTTTTTTTTTTTTTTTTTTTAACCTTTATTTAACCAGATAAGACATTTGAGATACAAGATCTCTTTTGCGAATGTGATCTGGCCAAGAAGGCAGCAATTACAAGCCAGGTTACAATCAACATAAATTACAGTACATATAAAGGAAACATAAAAACAGGGCTATAGAGCTGAAACATTTCAAAAAAGCAAGGACAACCAAGTACATCATAAAATACCACATCCAAGGGTAATAAATAACACAGGATCAAGAACGTAAAAACATATGGCCTAAAAACAAAATTTACAGGTCAAAAAGGGCAAAGTAAAACTAGACATTACTACAGGAGCAGCTTGAAGTAAGAACTTCAGATAGAGCATGTTTAAAACTGGACAGAGGAATGGAAGAGACCAGTTTTAAACGGGACTGCAGGTCGTTCCACGACCAGGGACCAAAGTAGGAGAGACTCTTTTTTCCAGATTCTGTTCGCATAATTGGCACTTTGAATTTCAACCAGCTATTTGATCTTAAGTTATGGGAGTTGTTTATCGCTACAAACGTAGAGCAGATGTATGAGGGTAGTCTGCCCAGGATGGCCTTGTATATGAACATGTACCAATGTCGCATTCTGCGCAGGGCAAGGGAGGACCATCCAACCAGGTCGTACAAGGTGCAATGATGAGTCCTGTAACCTGAGTTTGTGATATATCTCAGAGCGGCATGGTAGAGGGAGTCCAGTTTAGACAAGGAAGTAGGGCTAGAAAGACTGTAAACAACATCACCATAGTCTAGCTGAGATATAAAAAGGCTTTCAACCAGGTGTTTACGGGCAAGGAGAAACAGGCTTTAAGCCTATACAAGAAACTGAGCGTAAATTTAAGCTTCTTAGACAAAGTGGAAATATGCAATTTAAAGTTAAGGTGATTATCAAACCAGAAGCCTAGGTATTTATAAGACTCAATGAACTCAATGGGTGCACCATCAAGTGTACATAGAGGAGGCGAGGAGGGCACAGTGTTACCATGTGCGAACAGCATGGCTTTGGTTTTGCTCGCATTTAGAAGAAGTTTAGAGTCAATTAAGGCATGCTGGAGGATGGAGAAATCGGCTTGGAGGTTATTTACTGCAGTCTCGAGAGAAGGAGCGGAGGCATATAAAACTGTATCGTCAGCATACATATGATATTTAGAATGCTTTAGGCCGTCACAGATTCCGTTTGCATAAATTAAAAAGAGGAGGGGCCCCATGGATCAGTCTGGCCTTCTGCCTGCCCCCAGTGATTTCAAAGTCAAACACGAGTCAAGTCCACGGACCAATCAGGGACCTGCCCTGTAGTTGACAACATAACCGGCCAATCAGGGC
This sequence comes from Poromitra crassiceps, assembly GCF_964638095.1. Lineage (NCBI taxonomy): Eukaryota > Metazoa > Chordata > Actinopteri > Beryciformes > Melamphaidae > Poromitra > Poromitra crassiceps. Next base: position 53,061,462 of record NC_139625.1, on the reverse strand, counting down.
TGCCGCTGGCACAATGGTAATGGCGTCCCCTGAAGCAATGAGGGGTAATGTTAATGTTAGTAGAGTAAACACAGCCATAAGTGCAGTTATTGCAGAAATGGACTCAATAACAACAATTAAACAAGAACAAGAGTTTTCGCCATTCTTCCGATTGGATTTGGATTGGATTTAGTGATGTTGTTTGGCTGAAGGGAGTTGTCTGTCAAGGCAAGTGCTCCCACCCACTGAAATTGTTGCGGGCGGCTGGAAGTCCAGACTGATACGTAGAGTGAAACAGAATGTGAGGTCATGTGATCAACATGGTTTTTACCAGGCTATTTATTTTCCTGTCTGTGAACATAACAGTATTTTTTCCTTCTGTTTTTATTCCGGCAGCTACTAATCTGCTCCTCAACCATGACAAAGAGCAGTGACGGGCAGATGGAAGGCTACATGTGTGTGCAAGGGTGTGTGTGGCTGAGTGATTGTACGCTTGTATGAGTGCATTGCTGTTTTTTTGTCTCCCTCTCCCTCCGCCATGACGAAAGATGATAATTGGTCCCGTCATGCTGTTAAGTGAAGCTTCACGTTCCTGACTATTAATAAAAGGCGTGTTTGTTTGTTCACATCAGTTTACTGCCAAGACTGCCACCTTTTCTATGATCTCATCTTTTTGAGTACGTCAATGCTAAACTGACATCTCAACAGCCTTTTATTGTTCTCCTGTCCATCTGCACTAGTCTGACAAAATAGGTGGGGAAAAGATTGTTGATCGCAAAAATTATTATCCACCTGTGCTTTTCAGTACCACTGGAGATCAAGTAGTACAATATTTTGTTTGTAATCTGATAATGTCACGGTTCTAAAAGCAGGGTTCATTGACACTTAAAGGGATAGTTTGCATTTTTTAAAGTCTAGCCCTATTTGCTACTTAGCAATGATGATGTTGATTGGTAGAGTTCTTTCTCAGCACAATCCATCCTGTTCCTCATAATAGCTCTGGAAAGTTGGGCAAAAACGAAGCAAAGGTCAATGGGGTCACGCTCCTGTATGTACAAGCTGACTGAAGCTCACTGAAATTTACTTTGTGTGACTGTGGACGAAATTTCAGCAAGCCTCAGTCAGCATTGACCTTGCATTCATTTTTACCCAACTTTCCAGAGCTACTATGAGGAACAGCATGGATTGTGCTGAGAAAGAACTCTACCAATCAACATCATCATTGGTAAGTAGCAAATAGGGCTAGACTTAAAAAAAAATGGAACTATCCCTTTAAGAAGAGCATAATCTCACTTAACCACAATGGCAACTTTGACCTGTGAATAGTGTCTTCATGCTCTCGATGCCTTGTTCTGTGTGTATTGGGTGAACTCATGTGCCAAGCATTCCAAGTCTGATCGAGTGGGAAGCTTCTCACTTTATAAGTTTAACTGGAAGATTTCTATGTTTAGTTTTGTAATGTCTTATTTTTGTCTCATAATGATGGTGTAATAAAACTGGAATCCTGATGAACTGAAGAGTAATGTCTTTGTGTTGGGCCTTAACTTAAATCGCTTTGAGTTGCTTGTTGTATATGAAAGGTGCTATACAATGATGATGATTGTTAATTTGGACATAGAGATATAACACAAAAAAGTTGTCAGTTAAATTGAGCATATTTAACAGCCTCTATCTTTTCTACTCTACTGACATGTCGAAGGTGATGCCAGCCTCTCTGGTCCTTTTCGTGCAGCAGTTTGGTCCAAATCAGGACAACAGTGGTTGCTTCCCATAGACAGCTGTTGTAGTTGCTGGTAAACTGTGCCCAGGTATAAGATGGTGGATGATGGTTATCCCACAGTGTATGACATAATGTCCCCTCTAGTGTCATATCTCTGCTTTCAGATTTGTTGTTGCTCCTGCTGCAGGTCCGCTCAACATGCAGTGTCATTCTTTACAAAGTGGGAATTGCGATGCATTCTTTCATCATGCATCATTTCATTTAATCTTCTGCTATCCATCTTGCATGTGTCGATGTCACTTTATTATAAGAGATATTTAATTTGGGAATGAAACTCCTCACTGTTATTTAGCAAGCTAGAATCCACCAATGAGGATTTACTTACTACAGGGGAAATACTGATGTCATGCACAATTTCTCACTGATCCTACACATACACTTAGGCTTTTGACCTGTCACCTTAAAATGCATTTACTGGTATTCAGACAGCCCAACAGCCCATGCTATGATTAGTGTTTGACTCTGCGTTCACGCTTGGGGGGGCTCTGAATGGCACACCCTTTGTGTCTGTGCGCTGGATGTAATGCATGGGAAAATGGTGGACAGAGAGACAGGGCAATGGCCGCACACCGCCACAGGGAGAGGAAGGCACCCATCTGGAAATGGCTGCTGTGAAGATCTGTCTGCCGAGCGTTTGTTATATCGCCACAGCCACTGTGGCCGATGGAAGTCAAGGAGTATTGATTTAACAGAAATGGGACACAGAAACCAATCATTGCATTGTGTTGCTCTCCCTCTCTCTTGCTGTGTGTGTGTGTGTGTGTGTGTGTGTGTGTGTGTGTCACACAGCAAGAGAGAGGGAGAGCCGTGAGAGGCCTTGTATTGAGTGCATAGCCTGTAATGGTGCAGGAGAACAGCTGGAAAGAGAAGTCTCCGGGGGAACAGAGAGAGGAAAGGAGTGATGTGGAGTTTGACACGTCACACACTGATTTTTAGCTATTTTTCCTGTTGCAAGGCGCCTCTGTTGATCAATCACGAGGCTCAACTTGTTTTCTGGTCCACAATTCTCTCCACTTCCAAGCCGACTGCTTGCATAATGTTTTTCTCCTAACCAACCCTACATTATCCATTGACCCCAGATTTTCTGTTAATTATTTCCACACACGCAAAAAAAACTATAAATACTACTTCTAATCAAGCTGTCTGCTCGTCTGACCATCAGTGCAGCGTTTGTAATGCTGCACTTCCCGCGGCTCACCGAGAGAGGGAGACAGACGCAAGGCTGGCCTGCTGTTTTGGCTGGTTGTGGTTGGTGAGTCATACTGTGGATCTGTCACGTACAGACAAACACAGCTCAAACAAGGCCTGGTCTCACTCGACTAACAGGCCATTATTCTCGCCAAGGTGGGGCTTGCTCACTCACACGTTACACACATTAACGGAAATGGGCGACAGACAGTAAAATTCAGTGGATGATACAGGATGTGGATGTCTCTCACACATCCTCTTATTGGTCTGTTTTACTTCCTCGTTTATCGATCGTGTGTGCACCCTGTGATCTCCCTCCCCCTGGATGGAAGAGTGATTTCTTGCACCCCGTCTGTCTCCCTGCCTTCTGTCAGGCCTTGTCCGTGCCGTGGTGCTGAAACACAAAAACGTCGCTGTCCGTGGTGCTGAACCACAATGCTGTCGCAGAAACGCTGTAATTTCGCTGTCCATGGTGCTGATCGGGACTGCAACTGGATCTCAGACAGTGAATAAAAACCAGACGTGTGTTGGTAAATTAAAAGTTGGTTGAGCCCTGACCTCCAGTCGTTCCAGTCCAGAAAATCACCCCCCCCCTTCCGACCCGACCCCCATCATCCTACATCGGTTGCTGCCCCTCAAACTCCCCTGGCGCCTGAGAGATCAGATAGATCAGGTAGCTTCTTGGCTGTGGTTGAAACATCAAGAGAATCGTTGGGAAATTAAATGGGCTCTGCTTAGATTACATTTTTGACTGTGAATTTGATCAGTTATGTGAATGTGATTTGTTGCTGGGGGACCATCAATATTTTTTCTTATTATTATTACAGCTTATAAAACCTTGACGACCCATGACGTGCCTAAGCCAATGACAACATTCATAATTTAGATTGTAACTATACTAATTGTAGTTTAAATGTATGTATGTAGGCCTATGTATCCTATGTATGTAGCCTATGTATGTATGTATGTACATACATACATAGGCTACATACATACATACATACATAGCCTATATAGCATATACATTAAGCCAATGACAACATTAATATTTAGATTGTAACTATAGCCTACTAATTGTAGTTTAAATGTATGTATGTATGTATCCTATGTATGTATGTATGTATGTATGTATGTATGTATGTATTTATTCATTTATTTATTTTACAGTAGCTATGTATTTCTATATGGTGTAAACCCGTAGCATGCCACTGAAAAAGCATCACAGTGGCATTGATGGGGGGCGACATACCAAAGCTGAAATAGGAAATAGCCCTTCTTGCTGTTATTCGACCACTGGAAGTGGAAGTGTGTGGAGTGAGAGAAAAATCAAGTGTGGACAGAAAGGGAGAGGACATAGCACCTCCCACGTCCTGTCTATGAGAGAGAGAGAGAGAGAGAGAGAGAGAGAGAGAGAGAGAGAGAGAGAGAGAGAGAGAGAGAGAGAGAGAGAGAGAGAGAGAGAGAGAGAGAGAGAGAGAGAGAGAGAGAGAGAGAGAGAGTCTGCTTCTGCTGCTCTGGTGGCGGTGTTGGAAATCGGACGACATGAGCTCTACATGAATCTGGTAAAATGCTTTAAGACGCTGCTTTCGGCGTTTGTCTTTCATCCGTCTCGACCGAGGACGAGCCTAATAAAGCGGAATTACTCCCCACGTCCAGGTATGGAGATGACGCTTTTCAACAACATCCTACATTAGAGGCTAGATGTTGGCATTCAGTGGCGTGACGCGGTCCGCTGCTTGCCTGGCTGACTGTTGTGCGCACACGATTCCCGCTACGGCCAATATGTTTTCCTAAATCCACCGAGATGCATCTACAACAGCCTGTATATCACGAATAGCATTTGTGTTTGACTGAATCGGTCGTGCGAATTGTGTGTAGTGTAGCCTATGTTTCGTGTGTCTGTGTGTGTATGCCCGCACAGCCATATTGGCAGTCAGCAGGACTCAGGAGAGAGAGGGCAGAGATATGACTGAGGGTGTAGGATTATTATATTGCTTTGAGCAGTAAGAGAGGAGGCGGAAGGGGGTGGGGTGGTCCTGCGACTGTGAAATGATGGCACCACAGCGAGATGGCGATCCTCCGGTATTTATGAATGAAACAAGCAGAGTAGGGTAGTCTGTAATGGCGTTGCGTAGGCTATACCAATCTGCGGACCGACAGCCAAGTCCCGCCACCCCTTCACGACTGTCTATATAATAGCTGAGGCAAAACGTTGGACCATATAACAATGACGCCAGTGTGACGCATAGCCCCTGATTTCTGTGGCAAATCTCATGGTTAATCCCTCCACAATGCCTACATATATCCTCCATCTGGATATATGCACGGCTCTAAATGTGTCTCCTCCTCCTCCATGCTTATTGTGGATTCTCATGACTGGAGACTGACAGGCAAAAATGTGAATCGTGCAGTTCCTATGTGCGTGTGCTATGTGCAGTATGATCATGTGTAATCTCTCCCCAGACTCAAATATTACGTTGAATCGCTGCACTCCGCATACGAGAGCTCTGCAGCATGCAGTAACGTAATGTATCAGACTAGATCATGTGTGACTAAACTTCCTGTACGCATTGAATGCTACCAGTCGTGCATAGGTGTGTGTGTGGGTTCATAGTGTGAGATTTCGAGGTGGAGAGGAGAGGAGAGATGCATGTTGCAGTGATAGTAAGCAATGCATGATAGCCAGTGGTTAATCTTTGAAGTGTGTGTGGTTAAGACTAAAGAGAGACAGACTGTTGCTGTTAAAGTGCCGATGCCTGTGTTGGTCTGTCTGTCTGTCTGTCTGTCTGTCTGTCTGTCTGTCTGTCTGTCTGTCTGTCTGTCTGTCTGTCTATCTGTCTGTCTGTCTGTCTGTCTGTCTGTCTATCTGTCTATCTGTCTGTCTGTCTGTCTGTCTGTCTGTCTGTCTGTCTGTCTGTCTGTCTGTCTGTCTGTCTGTCTGTCTGTCTCTGTCTGTCTGTCTGTGGTTCCATAACAATAGTTCACACTGCAAAGGTAGGAGAGATACATCTCTCAAAATACAGACAATACTGAGGAAGATAGTGATGTGGTGATAATTATGATGATGTTGCTGATGAGTCTCGATAAATGGTGATTATTACCAGTTACGGAGGATGATGATGATAGAATAGTCCCACAACTTCAACTTTGAGCCCCTGCAAAAAGCACCTAGATGCAGCAGAGAAACAGCCTCCACCACAACAAGGTCAGCATGGCCAGATGCTGAGGAAAGACGTGAATTATGCCGGGGATGCCGCTGTCTGCTTATCAGTCTGGACAGGCACCGGGCAGACACACTCGGCTCCGCAATCACATAGGCCCGGTTTTCCCACAAGTGGGCCAAGTCAGGTCCACCCTGACTGGGGCCCATGGGTCACATTTGGCTCCTTAAGTCCCTTCAATGGGAAGATCATTCATTATTGGATCTGTGTGGGTGTAATTTCTGAGATGGGTTTTTAGATTGCTTATTATCACAAACCAAATTAACAAACGGTGCAGACATAAGACCTAAGAGGCTGTTATTGCCTTGTTACCCAGCTTGTTACCAAATAACACATGTCTAACAGTATTTCCTTTCCTTTGGGCCACAACACATCCAACAGTGCTTCTTTTTGGCCATTTTCCAAAGTCAATTTAAGCAGTGTTGTCATCCTCATCCATTGGCTTACAGTGAGGTGACGGTAGCCTAGAGCAGTGGTTTTCAACATGGGGTCCGGGCAGGGATCACAGGGGTCCTTGTTCCATGGGATCCCCAGAAAAGTGATCAAGTGTTAAACTTCACCATTATTTCATTTACAAGAAGTTAACAGAACTAGAGAATGTAGAAGAATGACCATTTTGATCATAGTTTCATAGTTTATCTCTCTACCTAGAATGCAGATAGTCAAATCATATATAACAATACAAAATATTGTCATATTTGGGTGAGTGACAAAATCTCATTACGTGGGGGGGGTCTGTGTAATACATTTGGGGTCCTTGATATGAAAAAGGTTCAGAATGACTGGTCTAGACTAGAGGTCAGAGAAACACACCTGTGACTGGCAGTTTGCAGGCTGGGAAAAGTCTAGGAGGGGAAAGTGAATAAGAAAATCTCTCCTTTCTTTTAACAACTACCACAAAGGAACTCTTTGTCCAGGCATTGCACCCCAAGTCGCACCATCAGTAGTCGTTGCTGTGATTATATAAATCAACTAACCAAGTTAGTAAGGTTCTATTAGTTTTGCTCTGAGATGTGGAAAAACCAATGCTGAGTTTTCTTAGTTATTCTCGGTGGTGACAGAACCTTCAAGTATAGCATGGGAGAGCCACCAGTCTCGTGTGGGATTCCCTTGTAGTCTTTGCTTTAAACCATCTGCGTGTTTAGCAGACCTGGATCAGCTGGTATTACAAAGAAGCTGTGCCTGGTTGATCTTGCATGCATGTAGAAACCAATGGAATTGTTCCAGAGCTACAAACCCTGTCACCATCTGTCACTGCAGGCTGGCTTCTGCAACACGGCCGACTTGTCTGAAAGGACTGTAATTAGTACTTGAGTCTGGTCTAGGCCCACACATAGTTTCTAAGAATAGCATTCTTTTTTCCCCTTGGCCCAACCCTGGTGTTTATGGCCAGGTGCCTCTCTGTTTCCCAGATTGCCAAGCCACAGTATTAGTAGAATCGTATGGAGAGGCCAGATGGAGCAACCCTGCATTCCCCAGGTCAAGCTAATGCTCAGTACCAATACACACCACAAGACTGATTAGATGGCATCTTACATTCAAGCAATGCTTCCTTTTTTTGTTCCGTAGGTGGAGCAAAGCATCGACCTGATTTTGGCTACATGGTTTGATTTCTTCTCTGGAGGTTTCCCATGTGGGACACCAATCATCTGCCTGTCAACAAACTTGACTAAACTTTAATCTTTTTGAACCAGGTTAACTATGAACACATCCATATTTTCAGCATGACTTGGGGGAATAGTTGCAAGGGGGAGGAGGGTTTTTGGGAGTCAAGTATTTATTTCTAGCCCACTGACCCCAGTATTCCAAAGCTTGTCTCAAAGTGCTTCAGTGGTTATGTAGACCAGTAAATACAATACAATGCACAATCAATCAATCAATCAATCAATCAATCAATCAATCAATCAATCAATCAATCAATCAATAAGATATACATATATAATAATAATAATAATAGCTTGGATTTATATAGCGCCTTTCAAGGAACCCAAGGCCGCTTCACAGAGCACAAAAGATGACTGACACACATCGATGACAACAAAGAACAACAAAGAACAGAAAGAGACTAGCTGCCAAAGGCTGTGTTGAACAGGTGATATATATATATCTGTATATATATATATACATATATTATATATACATGCAAATTCCAACACCTGGGAGTTTCATTAGTGTTGGCGGGGTTTGGTGCCTTGCTCAAAGGCACATTAATGGAAATTGTTGAAAGTGGGAAAAGCTCAATTCCCCGTTCACTTTCCAAAAAAGTCCAGGGATTTTAACCAGCAAATTCCTAGTCTCAAGCCTAATTCTTCCAGTCACAAGCCCATAGCCACTCTGTGGCTAATAGCAGTGCTACTCTGCACTGAACATTCTTTACAAAAATATTGTTGTAGTTTGGTGAAAACAATGTTGGTTATTTCAACTTCAACTGAAAGATGACAAGGACGATTTTTATGAAACCTTGCAAAGCTAATTTAATCAATTCAAAAGATGGACGGTGGTCAAGCTGAGAACAAGGCTGTTCTTCTTAGATCCTGGAAAGTAGCTATTTTGGAGATATGGAGGTTTTCACCCGACAACATTGATATGCATTCCCTACAACCAAAAACCCATGCACTAATAGAATTACCTGTTTTTCTTAGGTAACGTTAAAGTAACACGTCATTATGCTGAAATTAATTTTGGGTGCATGCACTGCCATTAATAGAAGGAAATTCAACTGCAAAAACCTTCTCTTCCAAATTAAATGTGGGATGTCAGTAGGCAGGAAAATGACAGTGTTACCGCCTGTGTATCTGGCTCAGCTGATATGCCCATACGACAGTGTTACCGCCTGTGTATCTGGCTCAGCTGATATGCCCATATGACAGTGTTACTGCCTGTGTATCTGGCTCAACTGATATGCCCATACGAGAGTGTTACCGCCTGTGTATCTGGCTCAGCTGATATGCCCATACGACAGTGTTACCGCCTGTGTATCTGGCTCAACTGATATGCCCATACGAGAGTGTTACCGCCTGTGTATCTGGCTCAGCTGATATGCCCATACGACAGTGTTACCGCCTGTGTATCTGGCTCAGCTGATATGCCCATACGACAGTGTTACCGCCTGTGTATCTGGCTCAGCTGATATGCCCATACGACAGTGTTACTGCCTGTGTATCTGGCTCAGCTGATATGCCCATACGACAGTGTTACTGCCTGTGTATCTGGCTCAGCTGATATGCCCATACGACAGTGTTACCGCCTGTGTATCTGGCTCAGCTGATATGCCCATACGACAGTGTTATCGCCTGTGTATCTGGCTCAGCTGATATGCCCATACGACAGTGTTACCGCCTGTGTATCTGGCTCAGCTGATATGCCCATACAACAGTGTTACCGCCTGTGTATCTGGCTGAACTGATATGCCCATACGACAGTGTTACCGCCTGTGTATCTGGCTCAGCTGATATGCCCATACGACAGTGTTACTGCCTGTGTATCTGGCTCAGCTGATATGCCCATACGACAGTGTTACTGCCTGTGTATCTGGCTCAGCTGATACATACGACAGTGTTACCGCCTGTGTATCTGGCTCAGCTGATATGCCCATACGACAGTGTTACTGCCTGTGTATCTGGCTCAGCTGATATGCCCATACGACAGTGTTACCGCCTGTGTATCTGGCTCAGCTGATATGCCCATACGACAGTGTTACCGCCTGTGTATCTGGCTCAGCTGATATGCCCATACGACAGTGTTACTGCCTGTGTATCTGGCTCAGCTGATATGCCCATACGACAGTGTTACCACCTGTGTATCTGGCTCAGCTGATATGCCCATATGACAGTGTTACCGCCTGTGTATCTGGCTCAGCTGATATGCCCATACGACAGTGTTACCGCCTGTGTATCTGGCTCAGCTGCTATGCCCATACGACAGTGTTACCGCCTGTGTATCTGGCTCAGCTGATATGCCCATACGACAGTGTTATCGCCTGTGTATCTGGCTCAGCTGATATGCCCATACGACAGTGTTACCGCCTGTGTATCTGGCTCAGCTGATATGCCCATACAACAGTGTTACCGCCTGTGTATCTGGCTGAACTGATATGCCCATACGACAGTGTTACCGCCTGTGTATCTGGCTCAGCTGATATGCCCATACGACAGTGTTACTGCCTGTGTATCTGGCTCAGCTGATATGCCCATACGACAGTGTTACTGCCTGTGTATCTGGCTCAGCTGATATGCCCATACGACAGTGTTACCGCCTGTGTATCTGGCTCAGCTGATATGCCCATACAACAGTGTTACCGCCTGTGTATCTGGCTGAACTGATATGCCCATACGACAGTGTTACCGCCTGTGTATCTGGCTCAGCTGATATGCCCATACGACAGTGTTACTGCCTGTGTATCTGGCTCAGCTGATATGCCCATACGACAGTGTTACTGCCTGTGTATCTGGCTCAGCTGATATGCCCATACGACAGTGTTACTGCCTGTGTATCTGGCTCAGCTGATATGCCCATACGACAGTGTTACTGCCTGTGTATCTGGCTCAGCTGATATGCCCATACGACAGTGTTACCGCCTGTGTATCTGGCTCAGCTGATATGCCCATACGACAGTGTTACTGCCTGTGTATCTGGCTCAGCTGATATGCCCATACGACAGTGTTACCGCCTGTGTATCTGGCTCAGCTGATATGCCCATACATACGACAGTGCAGCAGCATTAGTGTGTGCTGAGTCAAAGGGGGGTGCATCAAGCATCAGAGGGCTTGTGTGTGCATTAGGGGCGGCTGCATGTAGTCTTAGGGAGACTGCTGGTAACCTAAGTCCTGGGAATTGGGTCAATGCAGAACAGGCCAGGAGCACAGAGGAGGTTAAGCTCAATGATTAGCTACTAAGCCAAGACCACAGTGCTGCAATCTCTTGTACAGTCTAACAAACAAACACACACACACACACACACACACACACACACACACGCACGCACGCACGCACACACACACACACACACACACACACACACACACACACACACACACACACACACACGTGCAAACATAAACATGCAAACACACAGACTATACAGTAGATTGACACAGTACTCACATGAACAATGTACTTTCTCATGCAGGTTCCACACGCGCGTCGTGTGCACCCACACAGGCGCGCACGCACACATGCACATTAAGCCTAGCTTAAACAGCCTCAATTTGTTTGAATGATGTAATAGGAGGATTGACACAAGTGCGAAGAGAATGACTTGATTTAGTTTAAATCTATAATTGAGATTTTCACATTTTCTTTGTAAGAAAATAATTTAGGATCACAAAGAGTTAAACTGCCACACTGATTTTTATATTGTGCCATTGCTTGTGATATTATCTTTGTGGTATGGCTCCCCCTGATGAGAACACTGTCGCCATCTTAGTTTGCATTTTTATGTTGTGAAGATCATTTTTCCATGCTCATATTACACAATACAACAGTGATATGGACCAGTGTTTTGAATTGAAGCTTGCAAAGAGATTATTTTTCATTAGCCAGCCATACCCATCAAAAATAATATCTAACACAAAATACCAAAGAAAAATCCAGAATTAGACATTAGGCTCCTATCAATTTCTATACATCCAGCTCCCAGTACCCAACACATTCTCTGTGTCATGAAAGCTTTCAGCAGACCACGTCATTTTTGAAAGACGTTTTTGTGGAGATCCATTTTTCAAATGGATCCTTAACATATTTCAGGGTTTGACTGAGTGTGTGCGATTGAATCAAAATTCTTAAATTGGACCTCTGCAGTCTACTCTAACATAATGGAAAAGTCTGTGAACAGCCTTGGTCTAAAATTGCTCTCACGCTGTCTCACTACAATCTAAGATTCATGCCTCTGGTGAAACACGCTGGTGCGCGCACACGCACGCACGCACGCAGGCACGCACACACACACACACACACACACACACACACACACACACACACACACACGCACACACTCACTCACACACGGTTCCCTACTGATGTGCAGAATTGGAGAGGCCTGAGCTAATATGTGCACAGAGATCACACAGAGAATCAAAATATCTTCTGCCTGGCTGCACTGACACAGACACACTGACACAGACACACACTGACACAGACACACTGACACAGACACACTGACATGGACACACACTGACACAGACACACTGACACAGACACACACTGACACAGACACACTGACACAGACACACACTGACACAGACACACTGACGTGGACACACACTGACACAGACACACTGACACAGACACACACTGATACAGACACACACTGACACAGACACACACTGACACACACACACACACACACACACACACTGATACAGACACACACTGATACAGACACACACTGACACAGACACACACTGACACACACACACACACACACACACACACACTGATACAGACACACACTGATACAGACACACACTGACACACACACACACACACACACACACACACACACACACTGATACAGACACACACTGATACAGACACACATCAGGCATTGACACACTAACTGACACAAGCGCTTCAGCCGATGACATCTGCCAGGTATCGGCATCCAGGACTGTGCTTGAAACTTTATGGTTTCAGACATTATCCTGTGTGTGTGTGTGTGTGTGTGTGTGTGTGTGTGTGTGTGTGTGTGTGTGTGTGTGTGTGTGTGTGTGTGTGTGTGTGTGTGTGTGTAGCCTACTCGTGCCTGCACACATTTGTGTGTAATGGATGCAAGAGGATGGCCAAGGAAATATTCCAACTGAAAATCTTTTCATTCCGCAAAACGCTCGTCACCAAATAACGCTGTGTCCACAGCATTCCAGTATCCAGTGCTTGATTGAAACCATTTCTCCACAAGATACGAGGGGAGCGCTTTGTGGATGTCTATTTAATCATGCTCTTGATCTGTTGAATGGCATTGTGTTTGATGTTGCTTAATGCGCCTCCTTTGTGCCGCTGTGTAAGTGGCTCTCTTGAGCGAAATTATGTGCATATTCTCACCAAAGGTGACATTTCCTTGCTCGCTCTGTGAAATAAACGAGTGGAGAAAGCAGCGCTGCGTGTGTTTTGTGACTGAGAGGAGAGGAGGCCTAGTTGCTCTGTGCCAAAGCTATCTCCTAATGGAGTTTGGCCGGGGCTGCCACAGATGCATTTATAGTATACCATTAATTCATTAAGGATCCGCAGTCCTCCCATTTCAAATAAAAGGAAAGGGGAGGAGGGAGAGGAGAGAGAGAGAGAGAGAGAGAGAGCGAGCTTGCATTTGGGAGGAATGTCATCAATCTCCGACGCCTGGTGTCAAGGACAAACGGTGAAGGAGTGGTGCTACAGTGTGCGTACGTGTGTGTGTTTATGTGTATGTACATGGGTGAGATTGTGTGTATGTGTGAGATTGCGAGTGCACCTGTGTGTGCAGTTTCAGCTGGTGACAAGAGGGAGGGAGAGAGCTAATTTTAGTTCCGGTGAAAGAAGGGAGGGAGGGAGGGAGGGAGGGAGGGAGGGAGCGTGGGGAGGAGAAGAAAGGTTTGGATGAGCAGGATCACTGTCGCCGGCCGTGCTGAAGCCCGGCCCAAAGGCACAGAGGCAGACTGACAGACTGACACGGCCCAGACAGACGGGTCCATGGATCAAAGCCACAGTGGCCAGAGTTTATTGATTGAATAGCATGGAGACCATGGGGAGAGAGAGCGGGAGACCGAGGAGACAGAGAGAGAGAGAGAGAGAGAGAGAGAGAGAGAGTAGGTGTGTGTGTGTGTGTGTGTGTGTGTGTGTGTGTGTGTGTGTGTGTGTGTGTGTGTGTGTGTGTGTGTGTGTGTGTGTGTGTGTGTGTGTGTGTGTTATTATTTGCTGTCTTCCTCTGACCTGACACAAAGCAGGCCTAGGCAGAAATCACTGCGTCCTGCTCTGGCAGGTCTGGCAAAGATTCTTGAGACTGAATGAAGTGCCTGATAAAAGCCAAGATTTTGAGGCAGCGCAGATGAGCAATGTTGCCAACAACTTTGACCAAAAGTCTTGTCTTGTCATGACTTTGTTTATCAGAGCCCTTTGAACCCTGTTGATTTTGTCACATTGGCTTATCTGCATGCATAAGAGCATCTAGAATCCCATCACAGCTATCATTGTGTTAAAGAACAATACAACATTGGGCTTCATTAGAAGTTACCGCATTTTATTTATTTATTTGGATCCCCATTAGTCACTACCAAGGTAGCGACTACTCTTTCTGGGGTCCACACATGTAAACATTACATCATAATACAAATACAATACAAAATAGTGTATTTAAAATCCAAGAAAAGAGCAGAAAAACAAAACAAACAAACAAAAACAAAAAAAGATCAAACAAAAATGAAACAAAACAGAAAACAACAAGACATCAAACGACTACAACAATGACAACAACCCACGTATGTATAAAAGTCAGTAAAACATTTAATACAGGTCAATAATGATTATAGTACCCTGTAAAATAAAATAAAAATGACCACCAAAAATGTCATCTTAGTGACCATAAAGTCAAATATTATGTGGCAAGACTTAGAGAGGGGCTGATTTTCTGTGCCATTAGGTATTTCCTTAGACTCTTTGTTGTTGCATTGTTGCTTCAGTCACATGGGAAAATCTTAAAAATAAACAAACAAACAAAACAAAATGTTGACACTGTGAGGCATTTGGTTTGTATATTGCTGGGAGTTTGCCACAGTCTTCTCTTCACTGTCTCAAAAAACACCTTGTGTATCTGCACCTAAAGGCATCAGCAGCCAGTGCCACTGAACTACATTTTCTACTTTGCCAGACCGAGTCACAAATAAGGACTTTCCTCCGTATTAGACTGTGGTTGTGTCTTGAGCATGGATATAAAACATTCTTAAATGTCAGCCAGACTTACAGTTATAGATTGTCTATAAAACTCAAGGGGCACTCCCCCAATCCCCATTTATTTTGAACTCCTTGACTGATATTATCTAGAACCCGGCAATGCAATTACAGCGGCCCTGCCATCAATAGCGGGTGCAAGCGGTGCACGCATGACAGAAATCCACTTATTCCATCTAGTATTGATGTCAATTTACTGTTTCATTACAGCTAGAGCTTAGAGAGCCGCACATGATCACAGCTGAAGGAGTGTCTTATTATGGAGCCTTATAGCAAGTTTAGGCCCACAACAGATAAATAATGCAAAAGATACAATGCATAATCATGCACGCGCACACATGCAGGTATACAGTACACACACGCACACGCACACACACACACACACACACACACACACACACACACACACACACACACACACACACACACGCACACACACACACACACACACGCACGCCCACACACACACACACACACACACACACACACACACACACACACACACACACACACACACACACACACACACACACACTCACACACACATAAAAGCCCTTGCAAACTATTTGAGGACATGGCTCAGATACATGTGCATAAGGTTTCACACACACACACACACACACACACACACACACACACACATACATACACACATACATACACACACGCACACGCACGCACACACTCACATTGGTATGGTACCTGTGTGGGGTGCGAATAATAAACTGTCGAATAGTTTTAATTGTATCCATCTCAAGTTCTCATTAATTATCTTCTGGATTGTAATGTACTTGTACATTAGCTTGCTCTCATGTAGATGTGAAAATGTAAGTTAATGGAGCATCCACAGATCCACAATACAATGTGGTCTTTAAACAAGAGAATCTAATATGTGTGCAATCATGCAAGCTTCATGTAGGCTAGTTGATTGTGTTGATCTTTACTCCATTGGTAAGATTTATTACCCCTTTTCCCAAGTAGACACATCACATTGCGAAAGAAAAAAATCTATAACTAATAGAGAAAACGATTAAAAACTGTTAATTGTGTTCAAAACATATGTCTACTACGTACTGTATATCAATAGTTTGTCACTTAGCATTTTACTTTTTGGTGAAGGTGATTTAGACTATCTTTTACTATATTTAAGAAAACTCAACAGTGATGCCAGTGTCTGTGAATAGCAGGAAATGCATTTAAAAAACTTAGCCCCCAACTTTCAGTTGGTTCCCCCCAATGTTTTAGATGCCAAAACAGCACTGCAGAGAGGCAGTGATGGATATCAATTAGTTCATTTGAATAACCAACACAACAAGCTGTGCAGGGGCATCTCTCGGGAGTGGTTAGGGTGGCATTGGCCACCCCCGCCCCCGGAATCTGATTGGCCACCCCACGTGCCACCCCCAAATCCTGAGGGTGCTGGCATCTGTGGCCGTCATTACTGTCTTTCAGAGGCTGCAGCGGGCTCACTGTTAAAGCTGGAGTGAAGATACTGGCAATAGATTAAACTAGAAGACCTAAGGCATCCGTGGCTACCGACCATGTCATGCTAGCTGGTTGGAAAGGGGGTTAAATAATGCTCCAAATGCAGGCAATATTTTGTCTACATGCTTCCTAAATGCCGCACTCAATGCCACCCTTGTTTGAGTCTGTGTCCTACCTGGGCCACCCCAGTCAAAATGGCCTGGGCACGCCACGGAAGCTGTGACCCGTTGTTTGTTTGGGAATGCACAAAGGCCTGTCAAACATCTCCATGTCAAATGTGTCGGCCTTGTCTTCAGATAATGATCCTAAGCTGGACTCTGTTCCACTCTGTGCTGCAAGTGCTAAAGTTGACCTTTGCTAGTTGATAAATGAGGACGCGCTGGGATGTTTTTTAGGGTTGAAACTGAGGAACTGTGGCTCTGCGAACGGTATTGATTGGGAAAGTGTTTGCGTCAGGTGAAACACTTGGAGCCACACCAACCTCATTGGCTCTAATTTGTACTCTGGCTCATAGTCAGACCACTAAAGCAGATAGAATGACTGCCAAGGAGAGAGGGGTGCTTTGGTCCCCTGCCTCTCCAGCCACACGTTTCCCCCACTGGTCCAGTCCTGCCTTCCCCTCCAGAAGTAGACCAGAAGTAAAGACATGCTGGAGGGGAGAAGAATGCTTACTCTCTACAATCTCCCTGTTTGATTCAAATGAATAATCTTGTGTCTTCCCAGGTGTAACACTGTTTTAAGCCTGAGGGGGCAGAATGCCGGAGCAGAGCAACGACTATCGTGTGGTGGTGTTCGGAGCAGGCGGAGTGGGAAAGAGCTCCCTGGTCCTGCGCTTTGTGAAGGGCACCTTCAGGGACACCTACATCCCCACGGTGGAGGACACCTACCGTCAGGTGATCAGCTGCGATAAGAGTGTGTGCACCCTGCAGATCACAGACACCACAGGGAGCCACCAGTTCCCGGCCATGCAGCGCCTCTCCATCTCCAAAGGCCACGCCTTCATCCTGGTCTACTCCATCACTAGCAAGCAGTCTCTGGAGGAGCTCAAGCCCATTTACCAACAGGTGGGGAGGGATGGTGTGTGTGTGTGTGTGTGTGTGTGTGTGTGTGTGTGTGTGTGTGTGTGTGTGTGTGTGTGTGTGTGTGTGTGTGTGTGTGTGTGTGTGTGTGTGTGTGTGTGTGTCAGTGTGTGTGTGTGTGTGTGTGCGTGAGTGTGCGTGCGTGTGCGTGTGCGTGAGTGTGTGTGTGTGCGTGTGTCGGTGAGGGGCATAATGGGCATGTCATTTTCTGCTCTGTGTTCTATTGTGTTGTTTGCTCTGTGGGGTATTCTACTACATACAGTATATATATATATACTGCATTATGTCATTGTAGAAGGCCCACGTTTTCCTGCAAGCAATGTGTATCAACAGGAAAACAAGCTCACCACAATGTTACTCAGCCCCCAAAGGAAATCATTCAGAAAATTCAAACTTTTCTCTCTTTTTACCTCTCAGAGGTACAAGTAACGATCTACCAAAGATCCGCTTGTTTTGAGAGCTTTATGTTACAATATACCTATTTTGGGTGGCAGGGTGGATTAGTCGTTAGACAGACAATCCAGCTCAAAGCGAAAATATTGTTTTCTTACAGGGATCATCAATGTGAATAATTCTGAAATCAATGATGACAACAGTTAATTTTTAAGTATTTGTATTAAGTATTAAGCATAAGGTTGCCAGTGAGGTTAAGGTTAGGTATTACGTTTTTGGTGAAAATTATGATGAACACTGGCTGACTTTGCGGCTTGGCCAAAAACTAACAAACCGTTCGCCTCAATTTTCCTCTTGTGCAGGTCTTGGCCATAAAGGGAAATGTTGAGGCCATCCCCATCATGCTGGTGGGAAACAAGAGTGATGAGACCCAGAGAGAGGTGGAGACCAAGGACGGGGAGGCCCAGGCCAACCAGTGGAAGTGCGCGTTCATGGAGACGTCAGCCAAGACCAACCACAATGTGACTGAGCTCTTCCAGGAGCTCCTCAACCTGGACAAGAAGAGGAACATGAGCCTCAACATCGATGGCAAGCGCTCGGGGAAGCAGTCCCGTGCCGAGAGACTGAAGGGCAAATGTAGTGTGATGTAGAGCAGCATCCGGGAGAGGCGGAGAGGGGAGAGGAGGAGAGGGGAGAGGAGAGGAGCGGGGGAGAGGAGCGGGGAAGAGGAGCGGAGGAGAGGGGGGAGGAGCGGGGGAGAGGAGGAGCGGGGGAGAGGGGGGAGGAGCGGGGGAGAGGAGGAGAGGGGGGAGGAGCGGGGGAGAGGGGGGAGGAGCGGGGGAGAGGAGGAGAGGGGGGAGGAGCAGGGGAGAGGAGGAGCAGGGGAGAGGAGCGGAGGAGAGGAGGAGAGGGGGGAGGAGCGGGGGAGAGGAGGAGAGGGGGGAGGAGCGGGGGAGAGGGGGGAGGAGCGGGGGAGAGGAGGAGAGGGGGGAGGAGCAGGGGAGAGGAGGAGCAGGGGAGAGGAGCGGAGGAGAGGAGGAGAGGGGGGAGGAGCGGGGGAGAGGAGGAGCACGGGGAGAGGAGGAGAGGAGGAGAGGGGGAGAGGAGGAGAGGAGGAGCGGGGGAGAGGAGCGGGGGAGAGGAGGAGAGGCGGGAGGAGCGGGGGAGAGGAGAGGGGGGAGGAGCGGGGGAGGTGGAAGCAAGAGAGGTGCAAGAAACAGGAGGAGGAAGGAAAGGAAAGGAAAGGAAGATGAGAGAAGAGAGAAGAGAGATCTTCAACCACATGAAAGTAGCAGGGGCGTCCTTTGTTTGACTGGTGCATTCAGAAACACAAGTCACTTGGAGAGCAACATGAACGCTCTGGATTTCACTTTGAGGACGACTGAATGAGTATGTCTGTGTCACAAATGCATTCCTGTGGACGTGAGCCCCGGTCGTGGAGAAGACGCAGCGTGGATGTCGACTTTCACATCAGCCAAATGCTGCCAAACCCGAGTGAGGAGCTCACACAGTCATCAAGACCTTGGATTTGCAATAAAGAGCACAGACACTGCAGCACTCCTCCAAAGAGATTGAAGGTTACTGATGTCCTCTCTCACTTCCTCTCTCACTTCCACACCCACCCTCCCATCTCACCTGACCCCCCCCCCCCCCACACACACACACACACACACACACACACACACCCATCTCCTTCTATGTCCCAATGCCTTCATCCTTTGCACCTCTCTCCCCATATAATAACAAATAGAGAAATGTAACATAATATACAGGTATGTACAGTAACAGAGTTGACAGTTAAACTCTCTCCTCTGGTAGAAACACTGTTTCTAGAGATGCGCCATTCAAATTCGTAGCGCAGCTGTCTATCGTGCTAGCAAGCAGAGGGACTCAAGCGTTTGAAACTGGCCTTTAGAAGGAGCTATGGTCCCCGCTAGCATGAATGACACCTGGAGCGTACATGCATTAGATCAGCAAATTTAAATGGAAATTAAACACCCCCACCCTGAGCCACTCCTGAGGACTCTACGATAAGATGTATATAGGTATATATATATATATATATATGGGATATTCCATCCAGTAGTCTACACATACCCTTCCCCAACTGTCATTCACTGGAATAGGGTGAAGTTGAGTCTATACATGGGTCTCTCATCAATTCTGCAGTTTCCCATATGGTTCAGGTTAGAGCTTATAAGGGAGCGTAGGGCTTAGATCTGTGGTTAGGGGCCACTTCACCCAGCTTCTCATTCCAACCATCCCTCCTGAAAGATCAAAAGAGACAATAGGACATCTACTCCCTTCTTTACCTTCATCCAGCTGTCATTATATACGTAAGAACATTGTCTGCAAACCCTCTGACTGTCCTCATCTCTACTGGAGAAGCATCCAGCAGCAGGGTATATATACACATTACTGATACGAGCAACAATCCTTTTAAGACTCTTATCTAGTATAGAATAAGTCCATGTTGGCTCAGTTAAGGATGGAAAGAAACTGTGGTTTCTATCATCAGTGGAATCCCACCAAATATGAATCTGAAATACAAGCCTGCCTTGTCTATGGGAATGATTCACAACTTGGAATTGGATCATCATTGCCAAACCAGTAAAGAGAAAATTCAAATGAAGTGGGATGATATTGATTCTGAAGTTGAGAATGTCAGTTTGCTTTGGCACTTTCGTGTGAAGGTTTCTTTTTGCCTTTATATTTTTTGTTTTTCTTGTTTTTTCTTGTTGTTGTTTTGCTTTAAGATGCTCTTTAAACTCATGTTAAGTCAAATCCCCTTAAACAAGAAGCACAGAGGAAAAAAGGGACGGAAGCAAATCACTCCATGCAAATGAATCAGTGCGACCTGATTGGTTCCTGTTTTCCCATTTGGTTCAACCGACAGATTACCTCTCATACATTCATTCACACATCGGAAAAGGGGAACGGAATGAGTTACACACACACACACGCACGCACGCACACACACACACATCTGTGTTAGACGATATGAATAACACACACTTAGCTACTGCTGATCATCACATGAAGACAAACAGGGCTCACTCAGCCTATGCCCTCACATTGCACTTTATAGCATAAACACACACTCACACAGAATTGTACATTGCCATGTTCATTGCCAACATATATTAATGATTTCTGCTAATTGAAGAATATCTGTAGAGCCATTGAATAGCTCTATGTAGTTTATCCAAAGTGCATATTCCCTTTTCACACAGGATCTCTGAATATTGTACACAATGTACACAGGACAGCCAAAAGCACAATACTTTTTTACCTACATAGGCCTATCTATTTTGTACATTTTGTTTTTTGTTTGTTTTTGTATAATTTTTTCCCTTGTCTTCTTTGTGTCATTTGCGTCTTGACCCTTCTCTAACCGGTCCTGGAGGAACAATCACATCACGATCACAGTATCACTCAGTCTGGGTGTGTTTTCTTTGTCCCGTACATGACACAAAGAGCTTGTGTCCCGTACATGGCACAAAGAGCTTGTGTCCCGTACATGACACAAAGAGCTTGTGTCCCGTACAAACATGGCACAAAGAGCTTGTGTCCCGTACATGACACAAAGAGCTTGTGTCCCGTACAAACATGACACAAAGAGCTTGTGTCCCGTACAAACATGGCACAAAGAGCTTGTGTCCCGTACATGACACAAAGAGCTTGTGTCCCGTACAAACATGACACAAAGAGCTTGTGTCCCGTACAAACATGACACAAAGAGCTTGTGTCCCGTACATGACACAAAGAGCTTGTGTCCCGTACAAACATGGCACAAAGAGCTTGTGTCCCGTACAAACATGACACAAAGAGCTTGTGTCCCGTACATGACACAAAGAGCTTGTGTCCCGTACAAACATGACACAAAGAGCTTGTGTCCCGTACAAACATGACACAAAGAGCTTGTGTCCTGTACATGACACAAAGAGCTTGTGTCCTGTACATGACACAAAGAGCTTGTGTCATGTACATGGCACAAAGAGCTTGTGTCATGTACATGGCACAAAGAGCTTGTGTCCCGTATATGACACAAAGAGCTTGTGTCCTGTACATGGCACAAAGAGCTTGTGTCCTGTACATGGCACAAAGAGCTTGTGTCATGTACATGGCACAAAGAGCTTGTGTCCCGTACATGACACAAAGAGCTTGTGTCCTGTACATGACACAAAGAGCTTGTGTCCTGTACATGACACAAAGAGCTTGTGTCATGTACATGGCACAAAGAGCTTGTGTCCCGTACATGGCACAAAGAGCTTGTGTCATGTACATGGCACAAAGAGCTTGTGTCCCGTACATGGCACAAAGAGCTTGTGTCCCGTACATGACACAAAGAGCTTGTGTCCTGTACATGGCACAAAGAGCTTGTGTCCCGTACATGACACAAAGAGCTTGTGTCCTGTACATGGCACAAAGAGCTTGTGTCCTGTACATGGCACAAAGAGCTTGTGTCATGTACATGGCACAAAGAGCTTGTGTCCTGTACATGGCACAAAGAGCTTGTGTCCCGTACATGACACAAAGAGCTTGTGTCCTGTACATGACACAAAGAGCTTGTGTCCCGTACATGACACAAAGAGCTTGTGTCCTGTACATGGCACAAAGAGCTTGTGTCCTGTACATGGCACAAAGAGCTTGTGTCCCGTACATGGCACAAAGAGCTTGTGTCCCGTACATGGCACAAAGAGCTTGTGTCCCGTACAAACATGGCACAAAGAGCTTGTGTCCCGTACATGACACAAAGAGCTTGTGTCCCGTACATGGCACAAAGAGCTTGTGTCCCGTACAAACATGGCACAAAGAGCTTGTGTCCCGTACATGGCACAAAGAGCTTGTGTCCCGTACATGACACAAAGAGCTTGTGTCCCGTACAAACATGGCACAAAGAGCTTGTGTCCCGTACATGGCACAAAGAGCTTGTGTCCCGTACATGGCACAAAGAGCTTGTGTCCCGTACATGGCACAAAGAGCTTGTGTCCCGTACATGGCACAAAGAGCTTGTGTCCCGTACATGGCACAAAGAGCTTGTGGTCCTGCTGAACAACAGGGTATCGTGATGTGACCGACACTTGTGCTCGTAAAACGTCTAGATGTATTGTGAGTGACAAGCGCCATTTATCCCGCCGCCACCTCGCGTGACAGACAGCAGAGGCCCGAGGTTGGCCCCGTACATCGGCCAGATTATTTATCTCATATTCATTTTTTCCATCGCTCAGGCGGTTTTAACAACAATTTGGGGAAGGATAATCTGTACTGTTGACTCCAAAGAAACAGATTATGCCCCTTTTACTGCATGTCTATCTCTCTGAAAAAGCACAGCAACTGTTCTCATTATATCTCCCACTCTGTCTATATGTGTGTGCGCAGCAGAATCAACAACTGGGCACTTTAGGGTGACATTTTACTTGAAGACATGCTTATTGAACAACATTGCCTCGTTTATAACCAACTGTTATTAATAAGCAGTGGCACCATGTAAAATGTCCCTCTTGGATTATTCATGCCCTTAGGTCCATACAATAACTAGTTGAAGTGTGTACAGTTATTGTAAATAGGCATTAAGGTAATTCAATGAAAAGTTTATCAAAGCTTCAAGTAAGATGTTACCCACTTCCCCATGTAAAGAGGATACTGTATCTGCTGTCTTTCTGGGGAGAAGTCCTTTGTAACCAGGAAGTGTTGCTACAGTAAGAGGTTCTATGTTGCTATGTCCTGTATTATACTGCTTAATAATGCTCATAATATATTGTATTTGACACATCCACTCTTCAGATTATCAATCAGATAATACTAGCAAAATGTGAATATGTATCTAAAAGTTCCATTCCATGGTTGTTATTTTTATTTTTATTTTAAGCTGAATGAATCGGTTGTTATCAATGTGTTGTATTTTGCACTAATGTGAGGTTCCTGTTCAATCAAAAACAAATCTGCATTCAAGTATTTATTCTTAAAATGTAAAAGTACTCTTTACCTGTTTGCTACTGGGGACACTCACTCATCCACATTTAGTTTCAAATATTTCAAAATAAGATGCGTGTAACAGAGCTGGGTTAAATAGTGTTTCTTTATGGTTTGTTCAGCCTATTTATATGCCAGATGGATGGAGGGTTAAAGTCACTCGTATACTTTTCCGTAACTGACAACCTACCTGACCCGATCTGAATTGGCCTGCCCCACCCATCTGTCAGAGTAAACTGGTTAAAACAAAAGCTGGAAATTATTTGCAATGCCTGTTTGACCTTTGACCCAGGTCCAGTGTTTAGCTACAGGCAGCGCTGCATAAATATCAGCCTCTGACACGTCTGGTTGCATCATGCAACACCATATTGTGAAAGCATGTTTCTGTCATTCCGCTGACGTCTAGAGGAGGATGTGTTTGTTCATGTTCCGGCGTGGGATATGACACGGGGAGGAAAACAATGAAACAGCTGCAGAGTGCGGTGCGGACTACAAGCTGGGATGAGTCGTGTAAGCCTTACACGATTCCCTCAGCACACGATTCCCTCACCTTACACTGTAAGGGAGCTGAGCTATTACTGGAAAGAGTGTGAAAATATGGTGTGCAATTGCACCAACTATGGCCTGCTGTACGTGTACAGCATTCAAACGTGCTAGTGTACTTGGGAGTGTGTGACAGAAGATGGGAGCATGTGAGTGTACCAGTGTGAGTGTGTGCATGTGTGAGTGTCCATAGAGTTTCAGCGTGCCATTATGGCCTATGCTGGCATGAATTGGGACAGACACGTCTGCCCCCATTGTCCCATGGCTTGTCTCCTCTCATTTGTCAATGAACCATTCACTGTTACTGTGTGTGTGTGTGTGTGTGTGTGTGTGTGTGTGTGTGTGTGTGTGTGTGTGTGTGTGTGTGTGTGTGTGTCTGTGTGTGTGTGTGTGTGTGTGTGTGTGTGTGTGTGTGTGTGTGTGTGTGTGTGTGTGTGTGAGAGAGAGAGAGAGTGCATGTGTGCTTTTGAGTGTATCCATGCATTTGTTTTTGTGTGCATACAACCACATTTGCATCCCTTCACATTTGCATGTGTGTGTGCGTGTGCGTGCGTGCATGCGTGTGGGTGGGTGTATGTGTGTGTGTGTGCGTGTGCTGTTATACCCTTTTATGACGTGTCTGTCAGATATTTGAAGCTTTCCTGTGGAGAATGCCTACACACTCTGCATGAGTCATCCTGCACTGCTCGCTCACTAATACACTCCTAATACAAGACTCCTATACACTCATAACTACAAACACACACGCGCGCACACACACACACATTGATGCAAAATAGACAGACTGCATGCCCCCAATTACACACAGACACACACATATTCATACATGTTCCATTCTCACATGCCTGGGCAGACGTTTCAAGTCAGTGAAACCTCATTCTGTCACTGGCTGTTTCTCTGCTCTCTGTTCACTTGTCAACCTGCTGTTGTATAGGCGCCACTGTCCATAAATCCTAACATCCGTCCCAAAATTCCGGGTTGGGCCTCAGTCCCTTTCAATTCAGGAGATCCATTCTGTTGACATTTATTTGATTCCTTTCGTGTGCGCGTGTGATCATCCATTGGTTGAATTTGAACAGACAGAAGCCCAACCCCTGCTCACACCTGATTGTAGATAGCTGTAAATAGTGTTTCAGAGGACTCAATATTTCAGAAATGCAAGAGTAGAGTGAGTTTGTGCCGAGAGGAGAAGATGCTGGGGTGAAAGAGGTTCTGTCGCACTACTGGCTGAGCAGTCGAAGCGTCCCATCAGAAGGGGTTTTGGAGGGGACACAAAAGAGGGTTTCCTCAAGAAGAGAGTCGTAGGAGCAGAGTAGGGGTTTCTGGCACAACTTCACCCACTTCCAAGGTGCATGGAGAAGAGAAACAATTCTAAAGAGGTCAAAACTCCAGCAACAATTGTACTGTATATAGGACACATTTGGTCAAACACTAAAGTTGTTCTATAATTATACTACAAGTGTTGCTGCTGTTTTGACATCTAAAGAAGAGAGTTCCCAAATGTAAAGTTGCCATCAGATCATAATAACTCGGGGCCTTTAGAAAGTCTGCTGTGATTTCCCAGGTTGAACATCTGATTATTATCAATATGGAGAAATCTATGCTAATGGCACTTGTCCCAAGTTTGGATTAGGACCAGGGGAAGTCACAGTTGTTTGCGGTTACTCTTAAATAGCAGGGAGCTGGGTACTGCGCTTGTTGCTGACAGGTCTTGTACAGCAGGGGAAGTACGGTCCACAGGTGGACTGCTCTTGTTGCTGGCAGGTCTTGTACAGCAGGGGAAGTGCGGTCCACAGGTGGACTGCTCTTGTTGCTGGCAGGTCTTGTACAGCAGGGGAAGTGTAGTCCACAGGTGGACTGCTCTTGTTGCTGGCAGGTCTTGTACAGCAGAGGAAGTGCGGTCCACAGGTGGACTGCTCTTGTTGCTGGCAGGTCTTGTACAGCAGAGAAAGTGCGGTCCACAGGTGGACTGCTCTTGTTGCTGGCAGGTCTTGTACAGCAGAGGAAGGGCGGTCCACAGGTGGACTGCTCTTGTTGCTGGCAGGTCTTGTACTGCAGAGGAAGGGCGGTCCACAGGTGGACTGCTCTTGTTGCTGGCAGGTCTTGTACAGCAGAGGAAGTGCGGTCCACAGGTGGACTGCTCTTGTTGCTGGCAGGTCTTGTACAGCAGAGGAAGTGCGGTCCACAGGTGGACTGCTCTTGTTGCTGGCAGGTCTTGTACAGCAGAGGAAGTGCGGTCCACAGGTGGACTGCTCTTGTTGCTGGCAGGTCTTGTACAGCAGAGGAAGTGCGGTCCACAGGTGGGAAATATGACCCTGTGATGTGATGCTGAAACTAAAGGGCAGTGGGTAGAATCTGAGTACGCAGGAAAGGTTGTGGTTTTCTAGTCCATCTGAGGTATGTTCCATAAACTCATTTCTACCCATGAGGGCAGATTAGAGTCCTTAATGTCTAGTTCAGCCCTTTGAAAACAAGCCGACCCGGTCCAGACAGAGGTGTCAGAGGATCTGGAGGAGGATAGGGGATCCACTGACCCCATTAAGGCTCACTTTGCCATCCGATGTGTCTGACTGCCTCCGATCCTCGCAAGCTGTTTGCGGACCGGGTCTCTGCGGGGCATATAGATTTGTGGGTAATGTAGTTTGGTACTATCCTACCACTCTGGCCCTCATTCCTGCATGGTCCCTTCTTGGTGTTCCAGCCAGCATGAGAACAAGGACACAAACTGTGAATTATCTTTGTATTTTTTAAATAAATTCCTCAGCAGCATTTATGGCTTCGGTTTTGCAAATGATATATTTGTTTTTAGCACTTATTGTTTTTGGTAAGTTATTCGTTTTTTTCTTCTTCTGTTGGGACTTCTTTTTTATTTACCTAATTATGATGTATAGATATTTATTCTAGCAATAGTCTTCCTATTAAAATATACTGTGCTGATGCATCCTCTGAATAAGTGAAAATAACATATATATAGATGATATTAATCAAATCTGCAAAATGATTTTCCTAATAAAAATGTGAACTGAGGAGTGTTTCTCATTTCTTACTGCTGGCTTGCTGCTGGTATATGATGACTCAACCTCGCCCATGCTACAGTAGTTATGCATGCTCACACTGAGGTTTGATGGGTGATTCTTTGTATCTTAGCTACATTCACTGGAAAAACACTCAAAATGATGCACAGAGATGCTAGCCTGGCTCCAGACCTTCGAAGTCCCGCCCACTCCACAGTTGTGGCTGTTCTTGAGCAGTGACTGTCCTTGCTTTACTCAGGAAGTCCATATGTGTAGGTGACAGTCAAAATGAGCATCCAAGGCACTCTGATATATACTGAAAATCCTTTAATTAACAGGGATAAACCAATTCCTTCCAATGCAGAGTCTTCATCAGGGTAGAAAGAACAATTACATACAGGTGCTGAATTGCCTATTTTAGGGTGCCAGTAGTAGGAACTTGATACATAGTCACATTTAGCAGTTACACACATTAACTAACAGCAAAGAAAAAAACACCAAAGTAAATCCTACATCTTAAAATTACAGGGATCAGCCAAGTTAAGTAGTTATCACGTATCTGTGATCCATCACCAAACTACACTCCCATAGCAATACTACCATCACACCTATACATATTGTCATGCAGTAAAGGATGTTTAGTAAAAAAATCATAGCAGTGGCAAGTACATCACAACATTTCCTGTGTAGAGTGAAAATCACATGCATAATGTTTCAGTTGTAACAAGGAACATTTTGAATTTAAGGAAAGGGGAGAAGTCATTTCACCATTTAGGCCTGGACAAAAATGTACCAAGAAAAAATAACAAATGCCTTCAGACAGAACATGATGGATTTGGTGTAGTCTGAAGTATGTCCAACAGCAATACTGTACTGTAGGCTATCTTGACTCAATTTGTTGACAGTCCATGGGGTAAAATAACATAATCATGATCCCATAGGCATCCAGGATTTCAGCAAAACCAATCAAGTAAACTAAAGCCAATTGCAGGGCCACAACTTAATACACTGAATTTGGATAAAATGTTAACTGAAAGGACCGACTACGCCACCTAGGGGTTAACAGAGCCTAGGACGCTGAAGAGGTCATGGGCTCTTTAAAATCAGGGCAGCAGAGTTTAAAGAAACTGATTACAACAGTCAATGGAAAAAAAAGGTTTGTTACAAGAAGAAAATAATTTCCAGCCCAAAGTCCATTTGCAGCGGTCCCGACACTCCCTCCTATCGGTCCCATCCACTCTTGGGAGGCAAAGGCCACAGTCCTGGATCGGTCCGATGAATAAATGTTAATATTGGTTATTGTTGGCAGCCAAAATCTTCATATTGAGAGGAAACAATGTAGTAAATCAATTATTGATGGGCTTTTAAACATGTTTAAGAAATAAACTAAGACATTACTTTTTCTAATTCACAGTGTTTACATGTGTTTTTCAGTATGTTCAATATTTGCTGATCATAGAAACGTGTTCTTAGATTGATCATATCGACATCGGTAAGTATCGGCCATTAATGCAATGTAAATATCGGTTAACATTTTGTCCAACATTTTTATATCGGTACATCCCTATGAAAAACACAATGAGATGACTGGTGTGGAAAGGGTAGGCCACTTAGTTCAAAGAGGGGTGAGCCGCGACTTCACCCCTCAACTCTGACCGGTGCTGAAGCTCCTCCACTCTGCCTCCACTAGTCTGGGCACCTTTCACCCCGCTTTTTGTCATGGGGGCGTAAACCACGGAACCAGAATGAACACCGGAAGGACGTGCGCCAAAAAACGTATTTGTTGCCGTTAGCTTGACGTCTCTTTCCTCGATTAATTGTCTGATGCAAAGCTTCTGTATTGGCTTAAAAGATGTGAGATTGTGAATCCCCAATGTTTCTACAAGAACTTCTTCAAAAAGTTTGTTCGGTACGTCCATCTTTTGTTTTGTTGTTTGCCGTTCTGATACTTGTGTCAAATTGTCAAGTTAACGTAAAAGTTGACGAGCTAGAAACGCTGCCCTTCCTGTCTAGGGCGGGCT